>NW_027512425.1:0-300000 GCF_048772815.1 Callospermophilus lateralis
CTAGTGTCCTCTTTTCTTTACAGTAGGCACACTGATCTGAGGCCAGGGGCTGCCATTGGCGGGGGCCCAGGTATCCCTTTCTGTCTCCCTGCTTTTTAACTTCTGGCATATTTGGTGCTCTGACCAGAACCTTAGTCAATGCTTTAGTCTGCCTTTTGCTCCTTTCATCCTCCTTTTGTTCCCTTTCCGTCTCTCTCCTCTGTTCCCTTTCCTCCTCAGTTTCTCTCTTATAATATACTTTCTCAGCATCTCTTACTAAATCTCTCAAGGTCTTATCTTGTAATACATCTAGACGTTGTAACTTTCTCTTAATATCTAGGGCAGTCTGCTCGATAAAGGCCATTGCAACAGATACTTGTTCATCCTCTGCCTGAGGATCAAAAGGAGTATATTTCCTATATGCTTCCATAATTCTCTCCAGAAACATAGAGGGAGACTCATTAGGTCCTTGGATAATCTCTCTTACCTTGGCCAAATTAGTCGGCCCTCTGGCGGCCACTCGGAGACCCGCTATTACAGTCTGGCGATAAGTGAACAGATGCTACCTACATTTAAAGGTGTTTGGGTGCCAGTTGGATCGGTTCATTGGCCCGTAGGGATGGAGAGGAAGCATCATAGGGGCTTCCGAGTTTTCTATTATCCGTCACCGGCGGGTTCCTTTAGGTGGCCCAGCTTCCTCCAGGGGAGGAGGGGTTGCTGCTGCTGCAGAGAAGTCCCCTGGAGTGCTTGGGTCTGGCCCAATTGCCTCTAGCAGCGGAGAGGCTGAGTCAGTGGCGAGAATATCATCTGGAACGTGTTGGGGGTTGGAGAGCGAGGGTAGAGGATAAGGAGGGGGAGGAGTGTCCAGTCTTGTGACTCAGGGAGAATGGAAGGAAGAGGGGGAGGAGTGGAAGTTTTGAATGATAGGATGCTGGGGTAAGGGGTATATGGCTGTTGATCTGGGTGGCCACGTGGCCCCGGCTGAAAGACAATATCTCTGACTTTTCGGATTAGAGGGAAGTAGAAGGTCCTTCTGGGGGGCCACCTGACTCCGAGAATGGGCCATTCTGAAGCACAGAGAATCTGCCAGGTACGGCATTTTACTGAAAAAGAAAGATTCTGGGCCCTTGAGCGGACATCAGTCCAATGATCAAGTGTCAGGGACAGAGAAGTGGAAGTGCTTTGTCCCATAATGAGAGTTACTCAAACAGGGACAGTGAAGACACAAACGCAACACAGACAAAGACAAACAGTAAACATTTAACATGAGTCCAAGACAAAGATTAGAACTGAGTAACTGCCAAAACCTGATGGGTTAGACAATAAAGACAGCCCGTAAACTCAACATGAGTTCAGAACAATGACCAAAACTGAGTAGCCGGCAAAACCTGATGGGCTGGCGAACCGAATCCTGAAGCAAAATATAAACGAGTTGAGGAAATTAGTATTCCTTGATTTCTCTAGTCCTCTGGAGTGTCCCCCAGGAACGTGGCCTGTAGCTCTGTGACACATCTGTCAGCCACCATCAGAGAGAGCTAATGCTCTTCACTGACAGCCACTTTGCCAATCCATAACCTGAAACCCAAAACCAGAAAGAGGTGCCTTACTTACCCCGAGAGGAGTCCATTGGGGTCTTTCGTCCGCCGCTGCCGGATATCTCACCTGGGGCCTCCAGATGAATAGGTGGGGCGAACGTCAGAGAAAAAGACCACCAAGAGGCTTTCTCATGCAACAGCAAAGGTTTTTTGGGGGGTCCAGCATGCTGGGGCTCAGAGCTCACTTTAGAAGAGCAAAGAACAAAGAGCCCTGAGAACAACTTGAGCAGAGTTTATATACATTCTTTAGAGAGGGCAGGGACTTTACATACATCATAGCCTCCTTTAGCAATTCATCATATACCATGGGAAAATCAAATAACAACTCTAAAGCATGATTAGCACTTTCATTTGCGGGAACAATTCGGGCAGGGGGTGATTGGTCAGCCCTAAGAAGGGGTATACATTTAAACTGATTGGTTGAATACCTGAGATGTATACGTGCTGAGCTGCAGGGATTCTGGGAAAGGGTTGTTAAGTAACTAGGTAGTCAGGGAAGATTTCAACACACATCTAATGGGCAGATCCGGGAATTGTCTAAACTGCCACAGGAAAGTGCAGCTTGGAAAGTTTACAAACCTGGTTCTTTACATTTCAATTTCAATTTCAATTTCTTTTATTCTTTCAGAACCTTACAGAGAAAGGCAAGAGACTTAATCCACAATGACTGCTCTTTTGGCCATTTTGGTTTTGGATGCACACATAGGATCTTTCTTTCGATCCATCTGGTGCTGATAATCTAAGTCACAGCCTCACACAGGGCCAAGAGGCTAATTAAGAGACAACCATTTTCAAAGTAATTACTACTCTGAGGTCAGTTACAGAACTCAGTCTCTGAGGAGAATCACACCAGTGTTCAAGGCTAGGTGCACCCAGTCATCTTTTCCAACCACCACAAAAATGACCACAATTAAAACCAAAACAATCCCACATGGCCCTCATCTTCTTCCATAGAGTCACTCATCATAACCTCTGGCTGGAGGATTCCTTGAATGGCGCAGCTCAAGAGAGTGTCCAAAATAAGCTTCCTTGCCCCTCATTTGCCTAAACTCAGGGTGGCCTGGACACCCTTCCTGTGAACTAGGATTGATCACATAGGTCTGCCGCTAATACTGCTCTACTTCTCCAATTAGAGGCCTACTGACTGTCAGGTATAAATTCCTTATGTGATTTGGATTCATGATTAAACCCAAGCACCTCTGAAGAGCTTGGAAGAACTCATTTGACCCAAAAAATCCCTATACTCCCTTGAAGAAGGTCAGGAACCTAACAGAGGAAGGCAAGAGACATCATCCACAATGACTTATGTTTTTGCCATTTTGGTTTTGGATGCACAAATTGGATGTTTCTTTAGATCCATCAGGCTCTGAAAATCTAAGCCATAGCCTCTCACAGGGCCAAGAGGCTGATTCAGACACATGGCTTTCCAAAGCAATTAAGCAAAGAGCCACAGGTGATGCCCATTCATTTCCATTTAAAAACTGTTTCCTTCAGGCTTCACAAAGGGGTGGCCTGAGGCAAAGACCTTCCTGACATTCAGGGCAAAAGATCAATAGGTTAGCAAAAGGCCCAAAACAGGGTTTCTCCACTGAGGCTTTTCTGGTCACACTGATATCTGAGTTTTCTGAGATGCTCCAATTCCCTCCAGCTATCCAGAACATAGCCATGTCACAGAGTTTGGAGGTGGTACATACTTTGGACACAAAACCATGAGCCTATTCTGGAGAGTGGCCAAAATTCAGGAAGAAAACAGAAACTTAGTAAGATAGTAGGTGTTGCCCATCGATAAGGCAACCTGCAGTCCATTACTAAAATGGACAGGATGAATGCTGGGAAGCTTTCTACTAGACAGGACACATCCATTGATGCATTCTCTTTTCTAATGTCTACAACCATGGACACAGTGGGAGACACAGATACAGAAACACTTGCCTTGTCAAAGTTCTTTCTAGAAATAGTCCACTCCAAACCAAACACACCGCCTTTCCTACCTATTCTCAGAACATGAGACAAAACCACAAACTCACACACACACACTCAAAAAGGCACCTCCTTCCCCCAAGTAAGTCTGTGACTATCCAGAGTGTCCTTTGACTGGTGGGCCATTTTATGTTCCCCCGAAAAGGCCTGTCTTGTCTTAGATCTGGTCTCCTTGTCAAACACTGTGAAGTTGTCAGGAGCCTGTTCTGACCACTACATGCTTTCTCAGGGAAGGCCCGTCTTCAGAACTCTCCTCGCATTTGGCCATCCTCACATCAGTAGGTACCAAAAAAGACAGACTCTGTCCTTGGTAAATCCAAACATGTGAGCCCACTGGGACTGAGACTGGGACTGGCTCTGTGTGCCTGGCTTCCTGGATCCCAAATTCAGAGAGTTCCATCACCAAGGAAGTGAGGTAGGTCACTTATTTCAAGAATTTAATGAGTTCACTGCCTTGGCAACCACTTTGTTATAACAGTTGCTTCCAAGGGTCCCATGAGATGGAGGATACCCTACTTCCTCTGACACTTTCACTAGTTAGAATGGTATATCAACCATATGGAACCAGAAACAGCTCTCCACATTGTCCTGTTTTGGTCCATATTCTCTCCATTAAGAATAGAGAGGCTGATTCAGACACAACCCTTCATCCTGACAAGGTTGTTTGCCATGGAAGATGACTTTTGCTCTCTCAGGTCCTACATAGCTGCCTAATACTTCTCCAGGGATCATTTCTGCTTGGACCATTGAGTTTCTAAGGAGGTGGAAGATCCCCTACATTCCTGTATTGTAAGACAAACTCTGTCCCTGCTCTTCTGTAAAGGTAGTTTGAGGGAACAGTGTATGGTTAGGGTTAATAACAGGTTCGATTTTGGTGAGGAGTCATTCTGTTTGATGAATAATGGTACTGGGAACCTGCGATATTTACAAGAATATATAGGTAAAATATAAGTATGGAAACAGAAATCTAGGTATGATTTGAAGCCCAGAAGGACATTGGGACCTTCATTGGGATACTTAGCTTTGAATTATGTTCTGCACAGATGTCTCAGATAAATCGATATACAATGTTATAGGACCTTGTACCTTGGATGATTGAATGTCGAAGAGAACATCCAGGATAAAAGGGATAGTTGGTAGTATTAGGAAGACAGTTTGTAAGTTTAAAAAGAAGAGTGAGTATACGTTTTGGACCAAAAATTCTTTAGCAATAGGGTTTCGGGTAGAGAGTGAATATGAATGTCAGAACGTGTGAAGAATCAGTCACAATGATGAACTGGGGAAAATATGTAGGAAAGCAGATATCCATAGAGACATTAGGAAATCATGCAAAGTGTAAAGTGAGTGATTGGATTAGACATTTTCAATATGATTGAGTTTCAATATATAATCTTAGGAAAAAACAAATATGTAGTCCCCAAAAAGATTGACAAGTGGGAGCATTAGGCAGCCTGGACATGGATGTTTTTAGTAATCCATGTTCATTTTCCATTTAGACTTTGGTACAATCATAAGTGTGATGTTTGCATTTTCTGACCAGAATATTACTGTGATAAAATGTATATGTGGATCAGGTAACGTGAGTATTTCTTCCACCATTTCTTGGAGCCATATTTTGAAGATGTATAAATTAGTATTGTGGGTAAAAATAGATGTACCCTGTGTCTATGAATATAGAGATAATGCATGAATAGAGCGTAGTGTGAATAAATAATATTACTTGTTCCAACTTTAAATAATGGATTAAATTGATATCTAAAAATATTCAGGAAATCTTATATTGATATACATACATTCATTTCAACCAGTAATACATCTAATGGTAATATTAGGGTTGTGGTTTATCCTGAAGTGTGTTTGAGTTTTGCTTCAAACTGATTATGGAAATCAAATATAATATTTTTGGAAAGAAGTCTCATGAAAAGACCAGTCAAGAAACATGGAGGAATACTTGTGTTCTGAAGCAGGAAGTGATTGACATTGAAACAAATGTCTAAAAATTTGTGAACTTGTGGATAAAATATATATCCTACGATGTGCATAAACTGCAGAAATAGTAATGTACCATTGTTGAATAAAAATGAACGTCAAATTATATGTCATGTCCCATAGGAGTCTACTTGCGTTGATATTAAACTGGGTCAGTTACTCTAGAAATATTAGGATTTGTGTGCAGCTTTCACTGAAGTCAGTTTTCAGTACTAGGAAACAAATATATATTTCAAGTTGATGAATAATTCTGAGAATAATCTTGTAAAAAATCGATTATAAATCTAAATACATCAACATGATTAAATTAAGGGAGTATATATAAGACACATATATTTCATATTTTGAAAAATCTGGAGAGTATGTATATATATATATATATATATATATATATATATATATATATATATATACAAAACATACACACAGACTATAAAAAGTAGCAATACATATGCTAATCGAAATTCATCATTAAATATATATAATTCACATATGCAAAAATAATTATTTTACTGAACATGGATTTTTGTATAATGTTTTTCTATTAGGAAGCTCACCCATAGGTTGAATTTTCAGTTTCAACAGCGTTTAGGAGGAGGGATCTCTTCTCACAATTTGTATCTTCCAAGTCAGACAACACAAAAAAATTAACCTGTGATACCAGGTAGGATTCTATATGTGCATATAAATATACATGTGCTGAATAGTCTATAGAGAAAGGGAGACAGGAATTCACATATTAGTTAATTTTAAAAACACATGGAGAATTATTTTAACCAAAAATTGACTAGATTTATAACACCTACCCTTTATCATGTAAAAGGCAAGTCCAAATATACACCATGCCTCCACTGAACTGCATGTATTTCTATTTTGTTTTGGTTATTTTTCCTCCATCATATTAGGATTAGTAGTCAGAGTCTAGTAGGGTATGGGTTAGTGTCATGGTTTCAGTATTTTGATTGGAAAATAAGAAAATGAATCCAATGTGTATGCAAATATGTGCCACACAAAAATATTCCCACTCTCATCCAGAACAATGAATTGCCATTACCTTCACCCCAAATAAGACACAATTAGAGGAGAAGAGTTAGAAAATCTGTGAATACATATATGGAATGGAACATAATCAGGAGTTCACAACCTTGGAGGTGGTAGAGGAGTTTCCAAAAGTTAGGGTCAGGGTAAACACTCCACAAACATGGAGCTCTGCTGGCCTAAAAACTTCTTGAGAAACTGTCTCTGAGTTCGGGCACTTGAAATATATGTTGTTGTCAGGAGCTTTAGCTTCATTTGTAGTGAGACCATCAAAGATGGGTCTGCATCTATGTGACCTGGAGAACATGGTTTCTTTTTTTTTAATGAACATAAGGGAGCAGTGCTGAATTCTCTCTTTGTAGGTAAACTGTGGCCACTCGGGTCTAAGTGTCTCCCCATGTGGACTGTGAAGCCATTTGGTCATCCTCCACTTTTTGTGGTGTTTCTTGCTGCTGCACTGGGAGTATGGTATTTACTTAACGAAATACAATGAGTTCAACTGGGACAAAATGCTAGAGTGAGTTCTGTCATGTGTGGTGGGTCAGGTTCTCCAGGAGAATGCACCAACAAGTCTTCTATCCAACATAGCTTGTCCCCTTGACCATAGCAACCTGTTTCTTAAAATTGACGTTAAACCTCTCCATATAACGAGATGCCTTTACATATAAGGGTCTGCTGGCTACACTATTTCAGTCACAAGCCATTTGGAAGCCAGTGGAAGATCCACATGACCCCACCACAGATATTTTATCACACATCTGCACACCACTGCTCTAGGCCCACTACTCAGCAGGCTCCAACTTACTGGCATCTCTGTTCTACACCATTTTCATAAAACCAAGTCAATTAAGCCACTGTCTGGTACACTCATGATCAGAAACAGGACATCCAAAGATTCTCCAGTGCCACCTGGTCATTGGAATTTCAAATATATCATGGTATTTATCTGGGATTAGGAAGATAGACGGTAGGATTAAAAAGAAGGGTGAGTAAAGGATTTGGACATTAAGTTCTGCTTCTCCAATTTGAGGCGTATTGTCATGCATGGGTGACTCTCATGCCTGGCCTCCAAAAATCCCAACACAATTCATAGCAATACATCTCTAAGGTCATTTCCAAAACTCCGTTTCTAAGGGGAATCACACCAGAGTTCAAGCCCAGGTGGACCCATTCATCTCTTCCAACCGCCACACAAGTGACCACAATTAAAAACAAAACACTCCCACATGGCCCTCATTTTCTTCCATGTAGACACTCATCATAATCCCTTGCTAGAGGTTTCCATGAGGGACACAGTCCAAGAGAGTGTCCAAAATAAGCTCCCTTCCCCCTCATTTGCCTAAAGTCAGGGTGGCCTGGGCACCCTTCCTGTGAACCAGGAGTGATCAAATAGGCCTGCCATTAATGCTGCTCTGCATCTCGAATTTGAGGCCTACTGACTGTGGGGTTTAGATACTTTATGTGAATTGGAGTCATGAGAAAACCCAAGAATCTCTGGGCTTCCCTCTGCAGGGCTTTGAAGAACCCATTTGAGTGATTCTAGGAGTTGGACCAAAAGTTCTTTAGCAATAAGGTTTTGGTGAGAGAGTAAATGTAAATGTCAGCACATTTGAAGGGTCATTCCCAATGATGAACTGGAGAAAAGGTATTTGAAAGCAGATATCAATGGAGACATTAGGAAATCAGGCAAAGTACAAAGTGAGTGGTAGGATAAGACATTATTAACAGGGTTGAGTTTGAATATATAATCTTAGGAAGAAACAGATATGTAGTCACCAATAGGAATAATATTTGAGAGCATTAGGGAACCAGGACATGGATGTTGTTAGTAATACATGCTCACATTCAATTTAGGCTTTGGTACAGTCATAAGTGTGACCCTTGCATTTTGTGTAAGGAATATTACTGTGATGAAATGTATATGTATATCAGGTGACTAGAGTATTTTTTCCACCATTTCTGAAAGCAATATTTTAAAGACTTATAAATTAGTATTGGGGATACAAATACATAGACCCTGGGTCTATGAATATAGAGATGATGCCTTAATAGACCATACTGTGAATAAATAATATCGCAGGTTCCACTTTTAATATTGGATTGAATTGATATCTGAAAATACATAAGAAATTTTATGTTGATATACAATCATTCATTCCAAACAGTTATACATCTAATGGTAATAATAGAGTTATGGTTTATCATGATGGGTGTGTGAGTTTGCCCCAAAAGTGATTATGGAAATCGAAAACAATGTGTTCAGAAAGAAGTCTCATGAAAAAACCAGTCAAGAAAGCTGGAGGAATACATGTGTTCTGAAGCAGGAAGTGATTGAAAGTGAAACAAATGCCTATAAATTTGCTAAATTGTGGAAGAAATATATATCGTATGATGTGCATAAAATGAAGAAAACTAATATACCAGTGTTGAATAAAAATGAACGTCAAAATAGACATCATGGAACATAGGAATCTACTTGCACCGATGTTAAACTGGGTAAGTTACTGTAGAAATATTAGCATTTGTATATACCATTCACTGAATTTAGTTTTCAGTACTAGGAAACAGATATGTAGTTCAGGTGGATGAATATTTCTGAGAATAATCTTGTGAAAAGTTGATTAGAAATCCAAATATATGAACATTAATGAATTTAGGATTGTATAATAAGGCACATATATTTTACATTTTGAAAAATCTGGAGAATATATATATATATATATATATATATATATATATATATATATATACACAAAAAACACACAGAGCAATTAAAAAGTAGCAATATATATGCCAATCAAAATTCATCGTGAAATTTATATGATCCACATATCCAAAAATATTTATTTTACTGAACATGGATTTATATATAATGTTGTTCAACTAGGAAGCTCCCCCATAGGTTGAATTTTCTGTTCCACAATTTGTATCTGTCAAGTTGGCCACCTCACAAGTATGTACGTGTGATACCAGGTAGGATTCAATATGTGCATATACAAATACATGTGCTTAATAGGCTACAGAGAAAGGGAGACAGGAATTCACATATTTGTTAACTTTAAAAACACACGGAGAACTACTTCAATTAAAAATTGACTAGATTTATAACTCCAAACCTATATATTGCAAAAGGCAAGCCCAACTATACACCACCCCTCCTCTGAACTGCTTGTATTTCTATTCTGTTTGAGTTATTTTTCTCCATCACATTAGGATTAGTAGTCAGAGTCTAGCAAGCTATGGGTTAGTGTCAGGGAATCAGTATTTCAAATGAAAAATTGGAAAATGAACACAATGTGTATGCAAATATGTGCTACACAAAAATCTTCTTATTCTCTTCCAGAAAAATTTATTGTAATTAACTCCGCCCCAAGTAATACAGAATTAGAGAAGAAGAGTTAGAAAATCTGTGAATACATATCTGGAATGGAATATGCTCAGGAGTTCACAACCTTGGAGGTGTTAGAGGAGTTTCCCAAAGTAAGGGACACAGTAAACATTTCTCAAATGTGGAGCTCTGGTGCCCTAAAGACTTCTTGGGAAACTGCCTATGTGGTTGGGCACTTGAAATATATATTGTTTTCAGGAGCTTTTGATTTCTTTCTAGTGAGACCATCAAAGCTGGGTCTGCATCTATGTGACCTGGAGGACATGGATTCTTATTTTCCAATGTACATGAGGTAGCAGTGCTGAATTCTCTCTTTGTAGGTAAACTGTGGCCATTGTGGGCTAAGTGTCTCCCTGGGGGACTGTGAAGCCATTTGGTCATCCTCCAATTTTCATGGTGTTTCTTGCTGCTGCACTGGGACTTTGGTATTTGCTTCACGATATACAAGGAGTTCAAATGGGACACAGTGGTGGAGGGAGTTCTGTCTTGTGCGGTGGGTCAGGGTTCTCAGGAGAATGCACCAAGCAGGCTTCTATCCCTCATAGCTTGCCCCGTTGTCCATAGAAACCTGGTTCTGAACATTGCCCTGAAACCTCTCCATATAACAATATGCCATTTCATTGAAGATTCTGCTGGCTGCACCATGTCAGTCACACGCAATTTGGAAGCTAATGGCAGATTGACATGGCCTCACAAAGATGTTTTATCATACACCTTCCCACCTCTGCTCTAGGCCCACCACTCAGTAGGCTCCAACTTACTGGTATCTCTGTTCTACACCATTTTTATGAATCCCAGTCAATCAAGGCACTGCCTGATAGATTCATGAATGATGTAGGACATCCAAATGTTGCCAGTGCGACCAGGTCATGGGAAATTCAAAAATTTCATGGTATTTATCTAGGCATTTTTCAAGGATGAAGTTGGAGGCACTGTGGGTTTTAATTCATTCGGGAACCATTAAATGGTGAGGATGCTCATTTCAATGAACGCTATCGAGAACTCTCACAGGCAAGACTTTCCAAAGAGTGGCCAAAAGGTCACATGAAGCCAGGCTCATTGAGGTCTACAATGTGAGGTCCATGTTTGTTTTGATTCTCAACTATGGCTGACATGCCTTTAAGAATAAAATCATGTGATATCCTGGCTGAGATTCCCAGTGCTCTGTGGAAAGGTACCCTGGGCCTATATCTCAGTTTCCATGGGCGACTCTCATGCGTGTCCTCCTAAAATCCCAACACAAGTCATGGCAATACTTCTCTGAGGTCAGTTTCAGAACTCACTCTCTAAGGGGAATCACGCCACTGTTCAAGCCCAGGTGGACCCAGTCACCTCTTCCAACCGCCACACAAATGAAAACAATTGAAACCAAAAAAAATCCCACATGGCCCTCATTTTATTTCATATAGACACTGAACATAACCTCTTGCTAGAGGTTTCCATGAGGAGCACAGTACAAGACAGTATCCAAAATAAGCTCCCTTGCCCCTCGTTTGCCTAAAGTTTGAGTGGCCTGGACACCCTTCCTGTGAAACAGGAGTGATCCAATAGGCCTGCATTTAATACTGCTCCACTTCTCCAATTTGAGGCCTACTGACTGTAAGATTTAGATTATTTATGTGTATTGGAGTCATGATAAAACCCATGCACCAATGGGCTAGCCTCTGCAGGGCTTTAAAGAACTCATTAGACCCAAAGGATCCTTTTTCTCACTTGATGGAGGTCAGGAAACTTACAGAGAAAGACAAGAGAATTCACCCACAATGACTGCTCTTTTGGCCATTTTGGTGTTGGATGCATACATGGGATCTTTCTTTACATCCATCAGGTGCTGACAATCTAAGCCACAGCCTCACACTGGGCCAAGAGCCTGATTCAGACACATCCCTTTCCAAAGCAATTAAGCAAAGAGACACAGGTGATGCCCATTCATTTCCATTTGAAAACGGTTTTCTTCAGGCTTCACAAACGGGTTGGCCTGATGCAAAGTCCTTCCTGACTCAGGGGAAAAGAACAATTGTTAAGCAAAAGGCCCAACCACGGTTTCTCCACTGAGATGTTAGTAGTCACACTGATATCTGAGTTTTCTGAGATGCTCGCCATTCCCTTCAGCTATCCAGTATATGGCCATGTGACAGAGCTTGGTGGTGGTACATATCTTGGACACAAAACCATGAGCCTATTCTGGAGAGTGGCCAGAATTCAGGAAGAAAACTGGAACTTAGGAAGATAGCAGGTGTTACCCATTGATTATGCAAGCCCTGGTCCATTCATTAATTGGGCAGGATGAATGCTCGGAAGCTTTCTAATAGACAGGACACATCCATTGATGCATTCTTTTTTTCTAATGTCTACAACCACGGACACAGTGAGATACACAGACATAGAAACACACGCCCTGTGAAACGACTTAGTAGAAACCTTTCACTCCAAACCACAAAACCGTCTTTCCTACCTATTCTCAGAACATGAGACAAAACCACAAACCCACACCAACACCCAAAAAGGCACCTGCTTCCCTCAAGTAGGTCTGAGACTCTCCAGAGTGTCCTCTGACTTCTGGACCATACTATGTTCTCCCAAAATGGCCTGTCCTTTATCAGATCTGGTCTCCTTGGTCAACTCTGTGAAGTTGTCAGGAGCTAGTGGTGAGCCACTACCTGCTTTCTCAGGAATGGCCCCTCTTCAGAGCTTTTCTGGTATTTGGCCATTCTCACATCAGTAGGTACCAAGAAAGATTGACTCTGTCCTTGGTAAATCCAAACAAGTGAGCCCACAGGGACTGTGACTGAGACTGGCTTGGATGCCTGGCTTCCTGGATCCCATGTTCAGAGAGTTCCATCACCACGGAAGTGAGGTGAGGTCACTTCCTTCAGGAACTGAATGAGTTCACTGGCTTGGCAACCACTTTGTCCTAACAGTTGCTTCCAAGGGTCACATGAGATGGTGGCTGCCCCAACTTCCTGTGACACTTTCACAAGTTAGATTGGTATATCAACCATAGGAACCTGGGAACAGCTCTCCACAGAGGCCTGGTTTGGTCCATCTTCTCTACATTAGGACGAGAGAGGCTGATTTGGACACAACCCTTCATCCTGGCCAGGTTGTTTGTCATGTAAGATGACTTTTACTCTCCCAGGTCCTTCATAGCTGCCTACGTCTTCTCCAGAGGACATTTCTGCATGGACCTTTGAGGTTCTCAGCAGGTGGAAGATCCACTACATTCCTGTATTGTAAGACTAACTCTGTCCCTCCTCTCTGTAATGTTAGATTGAGGGAAAAGTGTACGGTTAGTGTTAATAACATTTTCGATTTGGGTTAGGAATCATTCTGCTGGATGAATAATGGCATTGGGAACCTGTGATATGTATGAGAATATATAGGTGAAATACATGTATGAAAACAGAAATCTAGGTAAGTTTTGAAGCCCAGAAGAGAATTGGGCCCTTGATTGGGATACTTAGCTTTGAATTAGGTTCTGCACAGATGTGTCAGATTAATCAATATTCAATGGCCTAGGACCTTGTACCTTGGATGATTGAATGTAGAAGAGAACATCCAGTCAAAAAGGGATAGTCGGTAGTGAAAGGTTAATAAAATAGGTACTTGTCACTTCCTGTTTCTCTGTATGCTTAACAAAACACTTTTGAAATCTTGAGAACTCTTTGCTAATCTTGTTCCCAGAATGTGCTCTCCCCAACTGCCAAACTGCAGAATGTACTCCCTCACCCGTGTGCACGCACACTGCCCACTCACCCGGACCCATCAATAAACTTTCCTCCCTGCCCTCTCCAAGAAAATTATATAAACTCTGCTTAAGGTGTTCTCAGGGCTCTCATCTCTTTTCAATTGAGCTCTGAGCCCCAGCATGCTGGACCCCCAATAAACCCTTTGCTGTTGCATGTGACAATCTCTTTGTGGTCTCTTCCTCCAAGGCTTGCCCGACCTTTTCATATGGAGGTTCCACTGAAATCCAGCAGCGGCGAATGTGAGACCCCATGTGTCGTGGCTTTCACTATTTGTGTATCTTTCATTATGGGACAGAGCACTTCAATGCCTCTGTCCCTGACCATTGATCACTGGCCCAAAGTCCACATAAGGGCTCAGAATCTTTTTTATTTAGTAAAACACTGGACCTGGAAGACGCTCTGTGCCTCAGAATGACCCACCTTTCGAGTCGGATGGCCTCTAGAAGGATCTTTCTACTTCCCACTAATTTAAAAAGTTAGAGATATTGTCTTTTAGCCAGGGCCACATAGCCATCTGGATCATTCCGCCATATATCTTAACTTTGCAGGACCTCTGCAAATCTCCTCCTCCATGGGTGAAGCCTTTCCTTACCGCTGCCCCTGCTCCTTCTCCTTCCCCCATGATCTCTCAAACCCTCTGCTCTTCTTCCTTCTCCACCCTCTGTTCTCCCTGAGTCACAAGATTTGACTCTACTGGATTCTCCTCCCCCTCCTTATCCCCTGCCCTCTTCCCCCAATCCCCAACACCCTCTAAGTGATTCCCCTGCTGCTGACTCAGCCTCTCTGCAATTGGAGGAGCACAGCACCCTCCAGATAGCTCCCCAGTGGCACACACAGCCCTTCCTTCCCTTGAGGAAGCTGGCCCGGCTATAGGAACTCGCCAGCAGTGAATAGTTGAAAACACTGGAACTCCCATGATGCTCCCCCTCCATCCCTATGGGCCAAAGATTGACGACGGCCATGGGGGAAAAAATGCAAGCCTACCAGTTTTGGCCATTCTCCTCTTCAGACGTACATAATTGGAAATATAACAATCCCCCTTTTTCTGAGCACCTCACCTGGCACACAGGTCTGGTTGAGTCATTGATGTTTTCACACTAGCCTACTTGAGATGACTGCCAACAACTCATAGGGACTGTCTTCATGACAGGGGATAAAAATAGAATACTCCTGGAAGCTGGAAAAAAATATCCTCTGACCAGATGCGTGACTGACACAACTTCCCAATATAATCAAAGCCAGCTTTCCTTTGAACCAACCCAACTGTGGCCCCCAAATCTTTGAAGGTAGGGAGCATCTGTTCACTTATCACAGGGCTCTAATAGTGGGTTTCCGTGCGGCCGCTAGGCGACCAACTAATTAGGCCAAGGTAAGAGAGATTATTCAAGGGCCTGAAGAACCTCTCTCTATGTTTCTAGAGAGAATTATGGAGGCATATAGAAGATATACTCCTTTCAATCCTCAGGCAGAGGATCAAAAGTCATCTGTCACAATGGCCTTTATTGGGCAAGCTGCCCAGGATATTAAAAGAAAGTTAAAATGCTTAGATGGATTACAAGATATGACTTTGAGAGATTTAGTCAGAGAAGCCGAGAAGGTATACTTTAAGAGAGAAACTGAGGAAGAGAAGGGAACAAAGGGAGGATAAAAGAAACAAAAGACAGACTAAGGCGCTGACTAAGGTCCTGGTCACAACAACAAATAGGCCAGAAATTAAGAAACAGGGAGACAGGAAGGGTTACCTGGGCCCACGCCAGAGGCCACTCCTTGCCTCAGATCACTGTGCCTACTGTAAAAAAAAGGACACTGGGCCAAAGAGTTCCCTAGAAAGAGACAGCCACTCCTGCCAGCCATTCTGACTCTTGAGGATGACTCCAAAAGTCGGGGCTAACATCCCCTCCCGGAGCTCAGGGTAACTTTTGAAGTGTAGGGGACCCCAGTAAACTTTGTAGTGGATACAGGGGCAATATACTCAGCCCTTAAGGCCCCATTGGGCCATCTATCAAATAAAAGGTCTCTAGTTCAAGGGGCAAATGGCAGTAAGTATCGGGCTTGGACAACTAAGAGGACCATGGACCTGGGAAAAGGAAAATCCATCAATCCTTCCTAGTAATCACAGAATGCCTGGCCCCATTGATGGGCAGAGATCTGCTCACCAAGCTCTGGGCCAAAATAACTTTTAACCCTGAAGGCAACCAAGTGGGATTTCTAAATCCTTCAGTAAAAACTCCTATAGTCATGGCTCTAACTATGTCAGTAGAAAATGTACATCAACTCACTCAACTTTGTTCAAAGAAACTGCAGGCATTCCTGAAGGATCAAGAACAGAGTTTTCCACTAACCAAATCACAGCAAAAGGACTGAATGGGTAACAAAAGCCTGTCGGGTCCATCAATTGGTTTATGCTTACCCTTCCAAGCTTCCTGGAGGAAAGCACCTAGGAGGAAAAAGACCAGGACAATTCTGGGAAGTGAACTTTACTGAAATTAAGCATGCAAGGTATGGACTTAAATATCTCCTAGTCTTTGTAGATACATTTTCAGGATGGATTAAAGCCTTCCCCACCAAAAAAAAAAAAAGAAAGAAAGAAAGAAAGAAAGAAAGAAAGAAAGAAAGAAAGAAAGAAAGAAAGAAACAGCACAAATGGTGGTCAAGAAGATCCTGGAAGATTTTTTTCCAAGATACGACCTGCCTAAGGTAACAGAGTCTGATAATGGACCTGCATTCATGACCCAGGTACGTTAGGGGTTAGCCAGTACCCTGGGGATTACATTGTGCTTATAGACCACAGAGTGCAGTACAGGTAGAATGAATGAATAGAACCATTAAAGAGACCTTAATGAAATTAAGCTTAGAGACCGACATAAAAGATTGGACAATGCTTCTGCCTTATGCAATGTTTCATGCAAGAAATTCTCTCTCTGTTTCTTTGTGTAACCTCACCCACTATGAAATTCCCTATGGGGCCCCTATTCCAGTAAGGGACCTAACCCCAACTCTAAGACCTAACGATCCCTTCCACACCACCATGCTTGACAGACTTACAGCTGTTGAAAGAACTCAGCGATACCTGTGAAAACAGCTGGCCACTGCCTACCAACCTGGAGATGAGGGGACTCCACATCAATATCAAGTAGGAGACTTTGTCTATGTAAGACAACATCAGGTGTCATCCCTGGAACCCCACTGGAAAGGACCATACCAGGTTCTACTTATAACACCTACAGTGGTAAAGGTAGACAGAATCACTTCCTGGATCCTGGCCTCTCATCTCAAGCCTGCACCCTGTCCAGACTCTGCTTGGAAACTGGAAGAGACTGGTAACCCTTTCAAATTGTGTATTCGCCAGGTGGATGAAGCTATAGAGTCTCTCCTTGACCACCAGTAGTTCTAACCCTCATCAGCCCTTTCAGCAGCGATGGCTGATCACAAATCCTACTGGAGAAGAAGTATAATCTATCTCACATATAGCCCACTTTGGGACCTGGTGGCCATTTCTCCACCCAGACATTTGTTAGCTGGCTATAGGTCTTTCCTATTAGGATATCCCTGATGAAGAGGATCCCACTAGAATTCCATTAAATACCTTTTGTACCATAAATAATGGAAACAAACATTATGGATGTCGGGACAGGTAAGCCAGGTGCAGGTTGGCTAGCCTAGATTACTATGTTTGCCCGGCAGACAATCAAAGCCACAAACAGCAACAGCTGTGTGGAGGAAAAGCCAATTTCTTCTGTAAGTCATGGGGATGTGAGCATACAGGGGCTTCCTGATGGAACCCGAACTTCTCATCAAATTCTGTACACAGCATTGGCCATATGACCAATTAGATAACCAAAACCCATGGCCCCCAGAGGGGTCTCTAGATCCTCAAATACTGTGTGACCTTTTTAACTTCTGCAAGTGCTCAAAAGGGTAAAAGGCGATTCCCCTATGTGGAGGCCTTTTCCCTCCTTCGCTCACATCCTGAACTATGCTTCTCCAATAGATCCTCACCCTCAGCCTTCTTCTCCAGACTATCTGCTGTCACTCCAAACTCAGCAACCTGATTTCTTCCCTTCAATTACTAGATCAAAAACCCAAACCAACACCGGTTCTCAGACCATTGCCCCCTGGCTGAGAAGCAGGTACTGAGGTACCCCTCCACCGACTCACTCCTCTCTTCTCTTGTCACTGCCCGCACTGGGTCCCACCAGGTCCTCTTTCCAGCTAACCCATAGCTCAAACCAGCTGAGGAGAGCCCTCAGACCCTTATCCAAATGTAATGAAAATGGCCTTTAAAGTTGCTCTTTCATCACTGAAAACAGGTTACTAAAAATTTAAAGTCCCTCACAGGCTTTGTGGATACTCACTCCCTTCTTCCCCTCTGCTCTACCTGTTCTACTGCTCAAGTTTTGTTGCTAGGAATATCCCAAACCCCTTTCCCATTATTCTTTTACATCTCTCCTTTCTCATTCTCAGATCCATGAAGCTGCTCTAAGCCCCGACTTCTCTGTCTCCCCCCTCTGTACCAGGCCCACAGAAAAGTTTTCACTGACCTTCTCCAGGAGTCTTCACCATGGCTGACATTAGGACTTTCAGCAAAAAAGTCCCTATAAACGATTTCAGTGTAGATAACCTTCCTCTTTTAATGTTGCCCTGTTCCACTTGGCCACTGGCTGAAAATAATCAGCACTCCTAAGCTAGACACCCCCTTACTAGTTTTTCACAAAATATGTGAACAATTCCTCTGGCCTTGAACTGGGGCTTCACAGAGATGGCAACATTTCTAAGATAAAGAAGTTACCATCTGGGCTCCATGGTAACAGCTGGCAGGGGGAAAAAAAGAAAGGGAAGTAAAAGCTCTCCCCCACCCAGTTGTCCTTGAAAAGTTAACTTGCCCAGAACAGAGAAAAAAAAAACAGAAACAAAAACAGCTTTTTGTGAACTTTTGCAGAGTGTGATCTTCTGAGCCACTTCTCTTACATGTTGGGTACAAAATTCTGAAACTACCTAAACTTGGAATTCAGAAGATTAATTGATTACAACCGAAGCAATGCCCTCTGAATCTGGGTGCAACCAAATAGGACTGTTTCACTGTCTTTGGTGCTATCTTAGGTGCCTTGCCTTGTCCGTCCCTACAACAGTATAATTCTATATACTAAAACATTGTTGATGTTTTCATGAAATGAAAAACGGATGTGATTAATTGTGTAATGGTGCATACGTTACCCAGAATGCTCTATCATGACGCAGGTTCATTTGAAGATCGAATAGGTGGGACATACAACCCGGTTTCACTGGGAACATATGTCCCTCACTTTAGCCATCCTATAAAGAATAGGAGTTGCCACAAGGGTGGGCACAGGAACCACTGCCCTGGTCCATGGGACACAACAAATGACCCAGTTAGAAGCAGAAATAGACCAAAACTTAAATATATTAGAAACCTCCATAACAGCTTTGCAGGAATCTTTAACCTCTCTCTCTGAAGTTCTTTTACAGAACAGTTGAGGGTTGGACCTCCTCTTCATGAGTGAAAGGGACCTTTGTGCTGCATTGAGGGAAGAATGTTGTGTGAAGTTGTCAGAAGCCAGTGGTGAGCTACTACCTGCTTTATCAGGAAAGGCCCCTCTTCTTAGCTTTCCTGTCTTTTGGCAATCCTCACATCAGTAGGTACCAAGAAAGACAGACTCTGTCCTTGGTAAATCCAAAAAAAGTGAGACCACTGGGACTGGGACTGGGACTGGTTGTGCTTGCCTGGCTTTCTGAATCCCACGTTTAGAGAGTTAAATCACCCAGGACGTTATGTGAGGTAACCTCAATCAGGAAGTGAATGAAGTCACTTCCTTGGCAATCACTTTGTCCTAAGAGTTGCTTCCAAGGGTCCCATGAGATGGAGGGTGCCCCTACTTCCTGTGACATTTTCACACGTTGGAATGGTATATCAACCATAGGCACCCGAGAACAGCTCTCCACACAGGCCTGGTTTGGTCAATCTTCTCTTCATTAAGATGAAAGAGGCTGATAAAGACACATCCCTTCATTCTGACCAGGTTGTTTACCATGGAAGTTGAGTTTTCCTCTCTCTGGTCCTTCATAGCTGCCTACAACTTCTCCAGAAATCATTTCTGCATGGTCCTTTGAGGATCTCAGCAGGTTGAAGATCCCCTACATTCCTGTAGTGTAAGACCAACTTTTTCCCTGCTATTCTGTAAAGTTACATTGAGGGAACAGTGTATGGTTAGGGTAATAACAGGTTTTATTTGGGATAGGAATCATTCTGCTGGATGAATAATGGTATTGGGAACCTGTGATATTTACAAGAATATATAGGTGAAATATAAGTATAAAAACAGAAATCTAGGTAAGATTTGAAGCCCAGAAGAGCATTGGGCCCTTGATTGGGATACTTAGCTTTTAAATATCTTCTAAACAGATGTCTCAGATAAATCGATATACAATGGCATAGGACCTTGAATATTGGATGATTGAATGTAGAAGAAAACATCCACTCATATAGGCATAGTTGGTAGGATTAGGAAGATAGTCAGTAGGTTTAGGAAGAAAAGTGAGTATAGGATTTGGACAAAAAGTTCTTTAGCAATAGGGTTTGCGGTAGAGAGTGAATGTAAATGTCACCACATGTGAAGAGTCAGACACAATGATGAACTGGGGAAAATATATGGGGAAGCAGATATCAATGGAGATATTAAGAAATCAGGCAAAGTATAAATTGAGTGATAGGATTAGACATTTTCAACAGGGTAGAGGTTGAGTATAAAATCTTAGAAAGAATCAAATATTTAGTCACCAATAGGATTGACATTTGAGAGAATTAGGCAATCTGGACATGGATATTGTTAGTAATCCATGCACACTTTCCATTTAGGCTTTGGCACAGTCATAACTGTGAACTTTGCATTTTGTTTCCAGAATATTACTGTGATAAAGTGCATATGTAGATCAGGTGACATGAGTATTTCTTCCACCATTTCTGTGGGCAATATTTTGAAGGTGTATAAATTAGTATAGGGTGTACAAATAGGTGTTCCCTGTGTCTAGGAATATAGATAAAATGAATGAATAGACCATACTGTGAATAAATAATATTACTGGTTCCAACTTTAAATATTGGATTGAATTGATATTTACAAATTTACAGGAAATCTTATATTGAGATACATACATTCATTACAACCATTTATACATCTAATGGTAATATTAGGTTTATGGTTTATCATGAAGAGTGTGTGAGTTTTGCTTTAAAAGTGATTATTGAAATCTAAAATAAAATGAAATATCATGAAAAGACCAGTCAAAAAACATAGAGGAATACTTGTGTACTGAAGCAAGAAGTGATTAAAAGTGAAACAAAAGCCTATCAATTTGCAAAATTGTGAATGAAATATATATCCTATGATGTGCATAAACTGAAGAAATAGTCATGTAACAGTGTTGAATAAAAATGAAGGTCAAAATACACATCATGTCCCATAGGAATCTACTTGCATTGATGTTAAAGTGGGTCAGTTACTGTAGAAAAATTAGGACTTCTATGCACCATTCACTGAATTTTGATTTCAGTACTAGGATACAATATGTATTTAAGGTGGATGAATATTTCTGAAAATAACTTTGTGAACATTTGGTTATAAATCCACATTCATGAATATGAATGCATTTAGGGATTGTATAATAAGACACATATATTTTACATTCTGAAAAATCTGGAGAGTGTGTGTGTGTATGTATATATATATATATATATATATATATATATATATATATATATAGAGAGAGAGAGAGAGAGAGAGAGAGAGGCATTAAAAGGTAGCAATATATATGCCAATCGAAATTCATCATGAAATATATAACATCCACAGATCCAAAACTATTCATTTTACTGAACATGGATTTATGTATTATATTGTTCAACTAGGAAGCTCACCCATAGTTTTAATTTTCAATTCCAACAACGTTTAGGAGGAGTGACCTCTTCTAAAAATTTGTATCTGCCAAGTCAGCCATCTAACAAAAATGTACATGTGATACCAGGTAGGATTCTATATGTACATACAAAAATACATGTGCTGAATAGGCTACAGATAAAGGGAGATAGGAATTCACATATTTGTTAACTATAAAACACATGGAGAACTATTTCAATTTAAAATTGACTACATTTATAACACCTACCCTTTATCATGCAAAAGGTAAATCCAACTATACACCATGCCTCTCTAAACTGCTTGTATTTCTATTCTGTTTGGGTTCTTTTTCTCCATCACTTTAGGATTGCTGCAATCTGGCTGGGCACAATTCAGGAGCCACTTGTCAAAAGAAACTAACCTTACTTTTAGAACCACACATGACTAAAAATTAGCTCCTCGGGAAAAACCCTCAGAGCCCAACTGCCACTACTGGCTTCCCACAAGCTCTCAACCTCCACACTCCTTCTCTTGAGGTCGATTGGCTGGGTCGTGTGGGCAGAGCCCAAAAAGTCCCACAATGAGCAGCTCCGTTGTCTGAAAGGGTGGGGAAACAGCCCAATGGCATTACCACAGAGGAGCCAATCAGCTAGATATTGCTGGGGCTGCTGTGAGCCAATCATCAGCTTGCAGTCTGAAAGGGTGGGGAAACTGCTCAATGAGCATCTCCAATGAGCATCACTGCAGAGGAGCCAATTAGCTTGATGTTGCTGGGGCCGCTGTTAGCCAATCATCAGCTGGCAGTCTGAAAGTTTGTTTGGCCCCTTGGGCTGTGCCTCTCAACACCTCCCCCTCTCTGTTTAAACAACAAGCATGTGGCTTAGGGACCATGCCTGCCTTAGGTTGTCCAATAGTACAAATGGTGCTTACCCATTATCGAATGAGCTGACCTCAAGGTATCAGCCTCCAGTCTTAGATTGGTACCATTGCAATTGGATCTTACCCGTCACTAGCTACAGGTCCAGTATACAGTCACACCTGTGGAGAGGTCTTTGTACCACCGGGGGGTGAGGTTCTTTGTCTCACCTCTGTTGGCCCCCAAATTTTAGCTGAACGACCATGACAGCAGAAGGGAGGAAGATACACCAAGCCAATTGACGGCTCCTTTTGGAAAAATTGTACCACCGATGACATCATCAGCAAAAATACCCCAACACTACCACAAGTCAATTCACCAACATATTGTTCACAATGCATGCAGGTGAGTTCACAATGCATACAGGTGATACATAGTCCAGGCAAGTTCTGCAAGCAGTTCAGTGATGGCTATTGCAGAAGCTGTAGATTGGTTTTATCTTTGTCTTTACAGGCACTGGGATGAAGATAGGAATTTTGGCAATAATGGCCAAAGAAAAATTATGTAACATTCCAGAAGGTACTAAAAGAAAACAATTTTCTTAACAATTTACATTGTCTTGAAGAGAATTATTAAATATAATGAAAAGAAAAGGTGAAAGTAAACAAACAGATCTGTTAACCTCCTTTTTTGTACACATTTTAAAACAATCCTCAACAGGTTTTTACCCAATTTAAATTAAAACATTTACATCAAGTGTATAAAAATATATTTGGATCCATTTTTTCATGAGCGCTCATCATATATGATATATGGACATACGTACATTCAAACATATAACAAAAAACACAAGTGTGCACACGTAATATAATACATACAACACATAACATAAGAGTAAAGGCCTTATAACATTTTACAGGTGAAATCTCCATTGCAATGTCTAAAAACTCTATAGTCCAAAAATAGAACTGATCAGCAAAAAATTAACCTAGGTTTGTATGAGCTCAAAAAACAAAATAGAACTTCATGACATGGGAAAGGGTAATAATAAAATAGATATTGAAAAAAGCATCCTGGATTTGTCACAGATGTAAGAATAGCCAAACTGGAGTTCTGGATATCAGCTGTTATGGATTTGAGCCAAATCATATTCTTTTAATCTGTAGAAATCGCTTTAGTTAGTCTCTGTGGAATCCAAATCGGCTGCTGTTCTCCCTGTGGAAACACACAAACAGACCTCCAACTCCAGACAATTACTGGGTCAGGACATTTCCATTGTCCTGTTAGAATACCCTTCCAAAGTACCTTGGGCTTATGTACATTTTTTGGACACATATGCCTTTCCACAGGACTAAGCCCTGATGAATCCAAATTTCCAAAGTTTAGAGTAAAAAGGGTTATTTTAAGTTTATCTTTGGGGAATATATACCCCTTCCCAATTCCTTTTTTTTTCCTTTAATTAGTACGTTTTAATAGTTTGATGAGCTCATTTAACTATGCCTTGTCCCTGCGGATTGTATGGGATTCCTGTTATATGAGTAATGCAAAATGATGAGCAAAATTCTTTAAAAGAGGTAAAAGTATAACCAGGGGCAACATCTGTTTTTAACTGTTTTGGAATGCCCACAGTGGCAAAATTTTGTAAGCAATGAGCTATAACATCTTTAGTTTTTTTTCTCCGGCATGAAGGGAGTCCATCAAAAATTCAGAAGAAGTATCAACTGTAACATGCAAATATTTTAATTTTCCAAATTCTGGCAAGTTTGTGACGTCCATCTGCCAAATATGGTTAGGTATCAATCCTCTAGGATTGACTCCAAGATTAACTTGTGGTAAAATCGTCACACAATTTTGACATTGTTTTATTATTTGTCTAGCTTGTTCCTTAGTTATTTTAAAGCGCTTATGTATAGTATTAGCATTGACATGGAATTTTTTATGAAAATTTGTAGCTTCTTCTACTGTAGAGAAAATATGTATGTCATGCGTAGTTTTATCTGCTAAATCATTACCCAAACTAAGGGCTTAAGGCAATCCTGTATATGTCCTGATATGCCCTATAAAGGACGGATCTTTTCTGTCCCAGATTAGACTTTGTATAGTGGAAAGAAAAGAGAAAACAGGAGAGGAAGGGGAAATTTGTTTCTTCCTAAGATTATGTATTCAAACTCAACCCTGTTGAAAATGCATAATCATATCACTCACTTTATACTTTGCCTGATTTCATAATGTCTCTAAAGATATGTGGTTTCCTGCATATTTTCACGAGTTCACCATTGTGACTGACCCTTCACATGAACTTATGTTCACTTTCACTCTATAACCACAACCCTAATGCTCCAGAACTTTTGTTCAAAATCCTATACTCACTCTTCTTCCTAAACCAACTCTGTACCTAATTCTACCTACTATCCGTTTTTGACTGGATGTTCTCTTCAACATTCAATCATCCAAGCTACAAGGTCCGATGCCATTGTATATCTATTTATCTGAGAAATCTGTACACAATGTAAATCAAAGTTAAGTATCCCAATCAAGGGCCCAATGCCCTTCTGGGCTTCAAAATTACCTAGATTTCGGTTTTCATTCATATATTTAACCTCTATATTTTTATAAATATCTCAGGTTCCCAATACCATTATTCATCCCGCAGGATTATTCCTAACTCAAATCAAACATTTTATTAGCCCTAAGAATACACTGTTCTATCAACCTAAATTTAAAGAAAAGCAGGGACAGAGTTGGTCTTACAATACAGGAATGTAGGGGATCTTCCACCTGCTGAGAACCTCCAAAGTCCATGCAGAAATGAATCCTGGAGAAGATATAGTCAGCTATGAAGGATCTGCGAGAGCAAAAGTCATTTCCATGGCAATCACCCTGGTCAGGATGAAGGGATGTGTCTGAATCAGCCTCTCTCTTCTTAATGTAGAGGAGATTGACCAAACCAGGCCTGTGTGGATAGCTATTCCCGGGTTCCTAAGGTTGACATACCATTCTAACTTGTGAAAGTTTCAAAGGAAGTAGGGGAAGCCTCCATCTAATGGGACACTTGAAAGCAACTATTAGGACAAAATTGTTTACAAGGCAGTGAATTTATTCAGTTCCTGAAGGGAGTGGTGATGGATCTCTCTGAACTTGGGATACTGGAAACCAGGCACATAGAGCCAGTCCCAGTCCCAGTCCCAATGGGCTCACTTGTTTGGATTTACCAAGGACAGAGTCAGTCTTTCTTTGTACCTACTGATGTTAGGATGGCAAAAGCAAGGAGAGCTCTGAAGAAGGGCCTTTCCTGAGAAAGCAGGTAGTGGCTAAACACTAGCTTCTGACAACTTAACAGAGTTGGTCAAGGAGAACAGACCTGAGACAGGACAGGACTTTTCAGGGGAAAATTGTATGGCCCACCAGTCAGAGGACACTCCCTAGAGTCACAGACCTACTTGGGGGAAGGAGGTGCCAATATGGGTGTGGTTTTGGGTTTATGATTTTGTCTCATGTTCTGAGAATAGGTAGGAAAGGTGGTTTGTTTTTTGGGGTTGAACTGTTTCTAGTAAGACGTTTGACAAGGCGAGTGTTTCTATGTCTGTGTATCCCACTATGTCCGTGGTTGTAGACATTAGAAAAGAGAATGCATCAATGGATTTGTTCTGTCTTGTAGAAAGCTTCCCAGCATTCATCCTGCCCAATTAATGAATGGATTGCAGCTTTCCTTAAGGATGGGCAACACCAACGATCTTAGTAATTTCCAATTTTCTTTCTGAATTCTGGCCAATCTCCAGAATAGGCTCATGGTTTTGTGTCCAAGATATGTACCACCTCCAAGCTCTGTGACATGGCCATGTACTGGATAGATGAAGGGAATGGCGAGCATCTCAGAAAACACAGATATCAGTGTGACCAGTAAACTCTCAGTGGAGAAACCCTTCTTTGAGCCTTTTGCTTACATAATGTTCTGTTGCCTTGAATGTCAAGAAGTTCTTTGTTTCGGACCACCCCTTTGTGAAGCCTGAAGAAAACAGTTTTCAGATGGAAATGAATGGGCATAACCTGTGGCTCTTTGCTTAATTGCTTTGGAAATGGATGTGTCTGAATCCAACTCTATGCCCTGTGTGAGGCTGTGTCTTAGATTCTCTGCAACTGATAGATCTAAAGAAAGATCCCATGTGTGCATCCAAAACCAAAATGGCCAAAAGAGCAGTCATTGTGGGTGAAGTTTCTCTCCTTCCTCTGTTAGGTTCTTGACGTCCATCAAGTGAGAATTGGGATCCTTTGGGTCAAATGAGTTTTTCAAAGCACTGCAGATGTGGTTGGGTTTTCTTATGACTGAAATTCACATAAAGAATCTACACCTGACAGTCAGTAGGCCTCAAATTGCAGAAGAAGATCACTATTAATGGCAGGCGTATTTGATCAATCCTGGTTCACTGGAAGGGTTTCCAGGCCCCCCTGACTTTAGGCAAATTAGCGGCAAGGGAGCATGTTTTGGACACTGTCTTGGGCTATGCCCCTCATGGAAACGTCCAGCCAGAGGTTATGATGAGTGTCTATATGGAAGAAGATGAGGGCCATTGGGGAGTGTTTTGGTTTTAATTGTGGTCATTTGTGTGGCATTTGGAAGAGATGACTGGGTCCACCTGGGCTTGAACTCTGGTGTGATTCCCCTTAGAGACTGAGTTCTGGAACTGAGCTCAGAGAAGTATTGCCATTAATTGTGTTGGGATTTTATGAGACCACGCATAAGAGTTGCCCTTTAAACTGAGATCTAGCATTGAAGTGCTCTGTCCCATAATGAAAGATCCACAAACAGTGAAAGCAACGACACATGAAACAGACAAGACAAGACAATAAAGACAGGCAATGGAGGTCCAACAATGTGATCAGGACTGAGTAGCCGCCAATAACCAATGGGCTGGCAATACCGAATCCAAAACAAAATATCACTGAGTCGAGGAATCTATTATAACTAAATTTCCCAAGTCCTCTGGGGCGTCCTCCAGGAACGTGGCCTGTGGCTCTGTGACACGTCTGTCAGCCACTGTCGGAGAGAGCTCACACTCTTCATCAATAGCCATTTTTCCAAGTCCTAACCTGAAACCTGAAACCAGGAATAGGAGACTTACTTACCCCAAGAGTAGCCCGTTGGGGTCTCTCATCCGCCGCTGCCAGATATCAGTGGAAACTTCATGTGTAAAGGTCGGGCGTGCATTGGAGGAAGAGACCACCAAGAAACTGACTCATGAAACAGCAAAGGGTTTATTGGAGTTCCAGCATGCTGGGCCTCAGAGATCACTTGAATACAGCAGAGAGCCCTGAGAAGAGCTTGAGCAGAGCTTATATACTTTCCTTGCCGAGGGCAAGGAGGGAAGTTTATTGATGGGTCAGTGGGAGTGGGCAGTTTGCATGCAACCAGGTGAGAGAGTAAATTCTGCAGTTTGAAAACTGGGGACAGCACATTCTGGGAACAAGATTAGCAAACAGTTCTCAAGATTTCAACAGTGTTTTGTTAAGCATAGAGAAAAACAGGAAGTGACAAGTACCTATTTAATTAACCATTCAATAACAACTATACCTTTTTAAATGGATGTTCTCATCTACATTCAATCTTCCAAGGTACAGGGTCCTATGACATTGTATATCAATTTACCTGAGACATCTGTGCAGAACGTAATTCAACGCTAAGTATCCCAATTAAGGGCCCAATGCCATTCTGGGATTCAAATCTTACTTAGATTTCTGTTTTCCTACATATATTTCAACTATATATTCTTATACATATCGCAGCTTCTCAATAGAATTATTCATAAACAGAATGATTTCTAACCCAAATCAAACATGTTATTAACCCTAACCCTACAGTGTTCCCTCAATCTAACTTTAAAGAAGAGCACGGACAGAGTTGGTCTTATAATACAGGAATGTAGGGGATCTTTCACCTGCTGAGAACCTCAAAGGTCCATGGAGAAATAAGCCATGGAGAAGATGTAGGCAGCTATGAAGGACCTGAGACAGCAAAAGTCATCTTCCATGGCAAACAACCTGGTCAGGATGAAGGGATGTCTCTGAATCTGCCACTCACACCCTGTGAACTGCGCCACTTCACAGGTGAATAACGAGTTAGAATGACAAAAAATTATCTTGTTAGGATCTTACAGAAAAATGGGTTTGCACCGAAACCTAGAAGAATGATTTCCACAAATGTGGTCCGGTAATTGAGTCTCAAACACGAGCCAAATGTGCGACCGGAGATCCGGGCTGACAAATCTGTGTGGCCTGCCCCGTGGCTAGAGACAGCAGGGCACCACCTAGAAGCGACCAGCCGGCAGGGAGAAACGTTGCTGCAGATTCTGTGGAATCCTGCTGGCTGACCTCCAACTGAGCCCCGGGCTGAGTTTGGGATTTCAGACGGGGAAGGAAGTGCTACAGTTCTATCCCCCCACAATAAAAACTCCACCAAGGAAACCAACGGCCACAATCTTGGAGAGCAGAAGTAACCACCGCCACTCTCCAACAGATTGCAACAATAAAACAGGTTTGTGTTACTCAGCTCATCTCCCATACAGCAGGGAATTCACATAAAATCTCTCTTAGGCTTTCCATTGGAGAGATTATCAGAGAGAGCCTGCATAAAGACGTCGGGAAAACTAGAGGCACCTGACCTTCAACTTCCCCTCCCATCAGCGGCGAAAACGAAACCTGTCTAGCCAGAGCTGGGAGAGGGGCAAGAGGAAAAAATCAAAACAATAGAGTGCCGGGGTTCCCCATAGACACCATCCACACCCAAGAAACGGCAGGCCCAGAGGACAGTATGAGCTGCCGAGAGGCATCACTCAGGGGAAATCTGGTCTAGCACGAGAAACCAGGACTAGCAGGAGATAACAGGGGACTAGAGGCCAGGGCCGCGTGACTGGGCGGCTGGAGAACGCCCGCCCACTGGTCACAAACATCCTGCTGCTGGTGCGACTGGGTGGCTGGTGCCCGCCTGCCTACCAGCGACCAATCACCCGCTGGCTGCACGTGCAACTGGGTGGCTAGAGATCTCCCGCCCACCAGTGACAGCCCACCCGCTGACTGTGTGACTGGACAGCTGGAGTCCGCCCGCCCGCCGGCGACCGGGAGTTGAAAACAAACAGAGACAGATCAGTCCCAGCCCACTCCCATTTGAACACCCTGGCAAGGAGCCTTGGGCCCGCCATAGCAGACAGGTGACATCACTGGAGCTCGCCATCGCAATTCCTTCCAATCAGAATTCACTTTAGCAGGCATAGTCTACCAACACAAAGGAGAGACAACAGATATATTAAACCAAAAGAAATCTATAGAATAGAGCAGAAAAACAGCAATCAAATAGAGATGGAAAACAACGTGAACATCATGAAAAAAACAAAGGAAAAAAATGTGTACAAACAATGCAGGACAACTTAATTCTACAGGAGGACCTAGAATCATCAGAAACAGGGATAGGGAAAAAAAACTCAAGGCTTACCTAACTCAGATGGAAAGGGATATTAGAGAATACATGAATCAGCAAGTCCTAGCAATAAAAGTATATTTTGAAAATGAATTAAACAAATTCAAATGGCAAAGAACAAGCTTTACCAGGAGATAGAGATCTTAAAAAAATCAAACAGTAATCCTAGAAATGCAGGAAACTATTAATTAAAACTCAAACGAGAATATTACAAATAGACTAGATCAAATAGAAGTCAGAACATCAGATAATGACGACAACGTTTATCAACTTGAAAAGAATATAGTCAACACAGAAAAGATGCTTAAGTCCCAAGAGCAGTCTATTCAAAAGATATGGGATGTCATAAAAAAAAAACAAATTTCACAGTCATCGGGATAGAAGAAGCCATAGAGATTCAAACTGAAAGAATGGACAACATATTAAATGAAATAATTCTAGAAAACTTCCCAGAGATGAAAGATGGAATGGATTGCCAAATCCTTGAAGCCTACAGGACCCCAAAAATTCAAAACCATAATAGACCAACTCCAAGACATATAATTATGAAGATAGCCAACATACAGAACAAGGAGAGAATATTAAAAGCTACGAGAGAAAGGAGGCGGATTACATTCAGGGGTAAACCAATTAGATTAACGACTGATTTTTCATCACAAACTTTGAAAGTGAGAAGATCCTGGAACAATGTATTTCAAACACTGAAAAATAATGAATTCCAACAAAGAATACTGTATCCAGCAAAATTAAGCTTCAGATTTGACAATAAAATTAAAGTCTTTCACAATGAATAAAAACTAAAAGAATTCACACCCATAACACCAGCACTGCAAAGGATTTTGGGCAAAATACTACAAGAAGAAGAATTGAAAAATAGTGCCCCAAACTAACAGTGGGAGGTATCTCAGTAAAGGGGGAGGAAAATAACCAAAAAGTAAAAACTAGCCAAACTAAAATAAATAAATAAATTAACATGAATGGATGTACAAATCATATTTCAATTGTAACCTTAAATGTTAATGGCCTAAACTCACCATTCAAGAGACATAGGGTAGTAACCTGGATCAAAAAAACAAATCCAACAATATGCTGCCTTCAGGAGACTCATATGATAGGTATAGACATACACAGGCTGAAAGTAAAAGGTTGGGAAAAATCATACCACTCACAGGGCACACGGAAGCAAGCAGGAGTGGGCAAACTCATATCAAATACAATCAACTTCAAACCTAAGTTAATCAAAAGGGATAAAGAAGGACACTATATAATGTTAAAAGGAACCATCCACCAACATAACATAACAATTACCAATTTGTATGCAGCAAACAAATGAGCTGCCACACTCATAAAACAAACTCTTCTCAAGTTCAAGAGTCAAATAGACTACAACATAATAATTATAGGTGACGTCAACAGACCGCTCTCACCATTAGACACATCCTCTAGACAAAAACTGAATAAAGAAACTATAGAACTCAACAGCACAATCAATTACCTAGACTTAACCGACATATATAGAATATATCAACCATCATCAAGTGGATACACCTTCTTATCAGCAGCAGATGGATCCTACTCAAAGATAGACCATATATTAGGTCATAGGGCAACTCTTAGTAAATATAAAGGCGTGGAGATAATACCATGCACCATATCAGATCATAATGAAATGAAACTGGAAATCAATGATAAAAGAAGGAAGGAAAAATCCTACATCACATGGAAAATGAACAATATTCTACTGAATGATCAATGGGTTACAGAAGACATTAAGGAGGAGACAAAAAAATTCTTAGAGACAAATGACCATACAGACACAACCTACTGTAATCTATGGGACACGATGAAAGCAGTTTTAAGAGGAAAATTCATTTCTTGGAGTTCTTTCCTCAAAAAAAAGAAAAAAAAACAACAACAAATAAATGAACTCACACTACACCTCAAAAACCTAGAAAAGGAAGAGCAAAACAACAGCAAATGTAGTAGACGACATTAAAATAAGAGCAGAAATCAACGAAATTGAAACAAAAAATCATTGAAAAAATTGATAAACTAAAAGTTGGTTCTTTGAAAAAATAAATAAGATTGACAGGCCCTTAGCCATGATAACGAAGAGAAGAAGAGAGAGAACTCAAATTATTAACATAGGGGGTGAAAAATGCAATACCACAACAGACACTACAGAAATATAGAACATAATTAGAAAGTATTTTGAAACCCTATATTCCAATAAAATAGAAGATAGTGAAGATATCAATAAATTTCTTAAGTCATATGATCTGCCCAGATTGAGTCAGGAAGACACACACAATTTAAACAGACCAATGACAAAGGAAGATATAGAAGAAGCCATCAAAAGATAACCAACGAAAAAAAGCCCTGGACCGGATGGGTAAACAGCGGAGTTCTTCAAAACCTTCAAAGAAGAATTAATACTGATTCTTTTCAAGCTCTTTCAAGAAATAGAAAAAGAAGGAGCTCTTTCAAATTCATTCTATGAGGCCAAAATCACCCTGATCTTGAAATCAGACTAAGACACTTGAAAGAAACAAAACTACAGACCAATATCTCTAATGAACTTGGATACAAAAATTCTCAATAAAATCCTGATGAATCGAATACAAAAGCATATCAAAAAAAATTGTGCACCATGATCAAGTAGGATTCACCCCTGGGATGCAAGGCTGGTTCAATATACGGAAATCAATAAATACTATTCACCACATCAATAGACTTAAAGACAAGAACCATATGATCATCTCGATAGATGCAGAAAAAAAAACATTTGACAAAGTACAGCATCCCTTTATGTTCAAAACACTAGAAAAACTAGGGATAACAGGAACTTACCTCAACATTGTAAAAGCTATATATGCTAAACCTCAGGCTAGCATCATCCTAAATGGAGAAAAACTGAAGGGATTGCCTCTAAAATCTGGAACAAGACAGGGATGCCCTCTATCACCACTTCTATTCAATTTAGTTCTTGAAATTCTAGCCAGAGAAATTAGACAATAGAAATTAAAGGCATAAAAATAGGAAAACAAGAACTTAAATTATCACTATTTGTGGATGACATGATGATATATATAACAGACCCAAAAGGGTCTACAAAGAAACTGCTAGAGATAATAAATGAATTAAGCAAAGTGGCAGGATATAAAATCAACACGCATAAATCAAAGGCATTTATGTATATCAGGAGCAAAACTTCTGAAATGGAAAGGAGGAAAACCACTCCATTCACAATATCCTCAAAGAAAATAAGATACTTGGAAATCAACCTAACAAAAGAGGTGAAAGATTTATATAATGAAAACTACAGAACCCTAAAGAGAGAGATAGAAGAAGATCTTAGAAGATGGAAAAATGTACCCTGTTCATGGATAGGCAGAACTAACATCATCAAAATGGTGATATTACCCAAAGTTCTCTACAGGTTAAAATGGATGCCAATCAAAATCCCAACGGCATTTCTTGTAGAAATGATAAAGCAATCATGAAATTCATATGGAAAAACAAAAGACCCAGAATAGCAAAAGCAATTCTAAGCAGGAATTTGAATCTGGAGGTATAGCGATACCAGAGTTCAAACTGTACTACAAAGCAATAGTTATAAAAGCAGCGTGGTACTGGTACCAAAACAGGCAGGTGGATCAGTGGTAGAGAATAGAGGACACAGAAATCAATCCACAAAATTACAACATTCTTATATATGATAAAGAGGCTAAAAGCATATTGGGAGATGGATAGCATCTTCAACAAATGGTGCTGGGAAAATTGGAAATCCATATGCACCAAAATGAAACTGAATCCCTTTCTCTCGCCATGCACAAAAGTTAACTCAAAATGGATCAAGGAGCTAGTGATGAAATCAGAGACACTGCATGTGATAGAAGAAAAAGATGGCTATGATCTACATACTGTGGGGTCGGGCTCCAAATTCATTAATAGGACACCCATAGCCCAAGAGTTAATAACAACAATAAACAAATGGGACTTACTTAAACTAAAAAGTTTTTTTCTCAAGAAGAGAAACAATAAGAGAGGTAAATAGAGAGTCTACATCCTGGGAACAATTTTTTTACCCCTCACAATTCAGATAGAGCCCTAATATCCAGAATATACAAAGAACTCAAAAAATTAAACAATAAGATAACAAATAACCCAATCAACAAATGGGCCAAGGACCTGAACAGACAGTTCAGAGAGGAGGACATACAATCAATCAACAAGTACATAAAAAAATGCTCACCATCTCTATCAGTCAGAGAAATGCAAATCAAAACCACCCTAAGATACCATCTTACTCCAGTAAGATTATCAGCCATTATGAAGTCAAACAACAATAAGTGTTGGCGAGGATGTGGAGAAAAGGGTACACTTGTACACTACTGGTGGTACTGAAAATTGATAAGGCCAATTTGTAAAGCAGTATGGAGATTTCTTGGAAAGCTGGGAATGAATGCACCATTTGACCCAGCTATCACCCTTCTCGGACTAGAGGGTCTTAACAGAGCGTACTATAGGGATACTGCCACATCAATGATCATAGCGCCACTATTCACAATAGCTAGACTGTGGAACCAACCTAGATGTCCTTCAATAGATGAATGGTTAAAAAACTGTGGCATCTATACACAATGGAGTATTACTTAGCACTAAAAAATGGCAAAATCATACACTTTGCAAGGAAATGGATGGCATTAGAGCAGATTATGCTAAGCTAAGCTAACCAATCCTTAAAAAAAATGCCAAATGTCTTCTTTGATATAAAGAGAGCACCTAAGAACAGAACAGGGAGAAAGAGCATGAGAAAAAGATTAACATTAGACAAAGACGAGTGGGGGGATAGAAAGGGGGAGAGAAGGGAAAGCATATGGAAATGGTAGGAGACCCTCAATGTTACACAAAATTACATATAAGAGGTTGTGAGGGGAAATGGGGGGAAAACAATGGAGAGAATTGAACAACAGCAGATGAGGTAGAGAGGAAATATGGGAGGGGAGGGGAGGGGGGATAGTAGGGGATAGAAAAGGTAGCAGAATACAACATCACTATTATGCCATTATGTACAAATGTGAATGTGTAACCAATGTGCTTCTACAATTCGTATTTGGGGAAAAATGGGAGTTCATAACCCAATTGAGTCAAATGTATGAAAGATAATATATCATGAGTTTTGTAATGTTTTGAACAATAAATAAAAATAAATAAATAAATAAAGGTTTAAAATTGAGTGGCAAGAAATCAGCTAAAAAAGTGTTGAGATGCATTCATTTTGCTAAGCAGAAACTTTGTTTTGTGTAGTTGTGTCTATCACAAATTTATTTTACCAGAAAACTGGCTTTTGAAAATACACTTAATTGAGATTAAAGGATAATCCACCTACCTTCATGAAAAATTCATAGCATTTCCTATATTTTTCATATTTCATTTTTTGGTAAATATTTTGTCATGGACCAGGTCTAGTCTTAGGCTATTCTTTCAGAATACTGCCTCATCTGATAAGTTGGTACAATGTGTTGGATTGTTCTTTTCATCTTTTATTTAATAGTTTCTAGCTGATAATGTGTATTTTTCATTATCTTTATTTGGACATACATACCCAACGATATCTTTGCATTTTATGTTTTACTGGGAAGAGACTCATCAAAAGCTCTGTATTATATGTATCAACAATCAAACATTTAGAGCATGCAATTATTCTTAATTTTGCATGAAAATATCTTTGTACCATTTACTTATAAAAATTTAGAACTATTAATAATGTCCCTACTGTAATAAGTAACTAATTACCAGAAAAATTAAACAATTCACTTTATATCAATTATGAAGATGAAAAGTACTAAAATAAGTATTTGGCAATTAATACATAATTGATAGAAATTGAAATCATAAGAAAGCCATTTAAAATGTCAGTGCATATGGTCCTTAAATAATAGGTTGTTCAAAAAAATTTCTCTAATTCATAAGATATAATATGCCATATTACAGCGTAACGTGATAAAAAACGTTAAATTATCAATATTGATAATAAAGAATGATACCTTTTTTCTTAAATATGTTTATTTGATTTTCATTGTAAGATGTTAATTCTGGAAGACTTCAGAATTAAGAAAGTCTTGGTGTATATTATTTCTAACAGGCTAATCAAAGTACTTTTAAATATATATGTATATATATATATATATATATATATATATATATATATATATATATATATATATACATAATGTATGTAATGCATATGCATGAATATAGACACAGATGTATAATAAATGTATTGTAATATATCGATCAGGTGATTATAATTATTAAATTTTTTTTAAAAAAAATAGTGACTATAAAAAACAGTCTCAAATTTAAATTTCATAGCATACAACTGTTTGTAATGCCATGAGAGAAAAATAGATATGGAGGAAAAACGAAAAAGGAAGAGAGAGAAGGGGAAAAATGAGGAAGAAAGTGAGTAAAGAAGAGGGAGAGGCGTGTTCGATGTTAAGACAAAAGTGGAGCGGCTGGGTTTGTGATTCAGTGTTAACATGTTTGCCTAGTATGTGTGAGGAACTGGGTTCTATTCTCAGCACCACATAAACAAATAAACAAAATGAAGATCCATCAACAACTTAAAAAATAAAAAATAAAAATCTAGAAATATTACTAAAATCCCAAGCATTTATGAGTGTTAAATAATAAAATATATGTTACATAGCCTTATGTATTTCTAGACTCCCCAAAAGAGTCATTAAATGTTAGATTATTAGTGCTATAACTAAAAATCCATTGCTCTTTCCTCTACATTCTGTGGCATTCTAGTGCTAAAATAAATTGTAGTATAACACCAAAAAAAAAAAAATCCTAATATTTCTACAGTAACTGACCCAGTTTAACATCAATGCAAGTAGATTCCTATGGGACGTGATATGTACTTTGAAGTTTATTTTTATTCAACACTGGTACATTTCTATTTCTTGAGTTTATGCACATTATAGGATATATATTTCATCCACACGTTCACAAATTTATAGGCATTTATTTCACTTTCAATCACTTCCTGCTTCAGAAAACATGTATTCCTCCGTTTCTGACTGGTCTTTTCTTGAAACTTCTTTCCAAACACATTATTTTCGATTTCCATTATCACATTTGAAGCAAAACTCACTCACCCCTCATAATAAACCATAACCCTAATATTGCCATTAGATGTACAACTGGTTGGAATGAATGATTGTATATCAATATAAGATTTCTTACTTAGTTTCAGATATCAATTCAATCCATTATTTAAAGTGGAACCAGTTATATTATTTATTCACAATGTGGTATTTTCATGCATTATCTCTATATTCATAGACACAGGGTACACCTCTTTGTACCCCCAACACTAATTTATACGTCTTCAAAATATTGCTCCCAGAAATGTTGGAAGAAATACCCATGTCACCTGATCTACATATGCATTTTATCACTGAAATATTCTGGACACAAAAAGCAAAGGTCACACTTATGATTGTATCAAAGCTAAATGAAAAGTGAACATGGATTACTAAAAACATCCATGTCCAGGTTGCCTAATGCTCTCAAATGAAAATCCTATTGGTAACTACAAATTAGTTTCTTCCAAAGATTATATACTCAAACTCAACCCTTTTGAAAATGTCTAATCCTCTCACTCACTTTATACTTTGCCTGTTTTTGTAATGTCTCTATTGGTATCTGGTTTTCCACAGTTCATCATTGTGACTAAATCTTCACATGTTCTGAAACTTACATTCACACTCCAATCGAAATCCTATTGCTAAAGAACTTTTGGTCCAAATCCTATATTCACTCTTCTTCTTAAAACCTACCTACTATCTTCCTAATCCTACCGACTATCACTTTTTGACTGGAGGTTCTCTTCGACATTCAATCATCCAGTTACAAGGTCTTATGCCATTGTATATCGATTTCTCTGAGACATTTTTGCAGAATGTAATTCAACGATAGGTATCCCAATCAAGGGCCCAATGATTTCTGGGCTTCAAATCTTACTTAGATTTCTGTTTATGTACATATATTTCACGTCTGTATTCTAATAAATATCACAGGTTCCAATAACATTATTCATACAGCAGAATGGTTCCTAACCGAAAATGAAAATGTTATTAACCCTAACCATACACTGTTCCCTCAATCTAACTTTACAGAAGAGCACTGACAGTGTTGGTCTTACAATACAGGAATGCATGGGATCTTCCACCTGCTGAGAACCTCAAAGGTACATGCAGAAATGATCCCTGGAGAAGATGTAGGCAGCGATGAAGGACCTGAGAGAGCAAAAGTCATCTCAATGGCAAACAACCTGGTAGAATTAAGGAATGTGTCTGAATCAGCCTCATTCTTCTTAATACAGAGAAGATAGACCAAACCATGCCTGTGTGGAGAGCTGTTCCCTGGTCCCTATGTTTGATATACGATTCGAACTTGTGAAAGTGTCACAGGATGTAGGGGCATCCTCCATCTCATGGGAACCTTGGAGGCAAATGTTAGGACAACGTGGTTTCCAAGGCAGTGACCTCATTCAGTTCCTCAAGGAAGTGACTTCACCTCACTTCCTTGGTGATGGAAGTCTCTGAACTTGGGATCCAGGAAGCCAGGCACCCAGAGCCATAACCCGTCCAAGTCCCAGTGGTCTAACTTGTTTGGATTTACGAAGGGCAGAGTCAATATTTCTTGCTACCTACTGATTTGAGGATGGCCAAATGCCAGGAAACCTCTGAAGAGGGTCCTATCCTGATAAAGCAGGTAGTGGATCACCGCTGGCTCCTGACTACTTCACAGAGTTGGCAAAGTAGAGCAGATCTGAGACAGGACAGGACATTTTGGGAGAACATAGTATGGCCCACCAGTCAGAGGACACTCCGGATATGACAGACCTACTTTGGGGAAGGAGGTGCCTTTGCGGGTGTGGGTGTGGGTTTGTGGTTTTGTCTCATGTTCTGAGAATACGAAAGAAAGGTGGTTTGATTGGATTGTAGTGAACTGTTTCTAGTAAGTCGTTTGACAAGGCGAGTCTTTCTATGTCTGTGTATCCCACTGTGTCCGTGGTTGTCGATATTAGAAAAGAGAATGCATCAGTTGATGTGTTCTGTCTAGTAGAAAGCTTCGCAGCATTCATCCTGCCCAATTGATGAATGGACTGCGGCTTGCCTCATGGATGGGCAACACCTACTATCTGCCTAAGTTCCTGTTTTCTTCCTGAATTCTGGCCACTCTCCCGAATAGGCACATAGTTTTGTGTTTAAGATATGTACCACCTCAAGCTCTGTTAAATGGCCATGTACTGGACAGCTGAAGGGAATGGGAGAATCTCAGAAAACTCAGATATCAGTGTGACCAGGAAAGTCTCAGTGGAGAAACCCTGCTATGGGCCATTCTCTTACTATGTATCTGTTTCCCTGAATGTCAGGAAGTTCTTTGCCTTAGGCCACCCTCATGTGAAGCCTGAAAAAAAGAGTTTTCAAATGAAAATGAATGGGCATCACCTGTGGCTCTTTGCTTAATTTCTTTGCAAAGGGATGTGTCTGAATCACCCTTTGGCCCTGTGTGCGGTTGTGGCTTAGATTCTCAGCCCCTGATGGATCTAAAGAAAGATCCGATGTGTGCATCCAAAACCAAAATTTCAAAAAGATCAGTTATGATGGATGAAGTCTCTTGCCTTTCTTTGTTAGGTTCCTGAACTACATCAAGTGAGAATAGGGATCCTTTGGTTCAAATAAATTTTTGAAAGCCCTGAAGAAGTGCTTGGGTTTTCTTATGACTCCAATTCACATAAAGAATCTATACCTGACAGTCAGTAGGCCTCAAATTGGAGAAGCAGATCAGTATTAACTGCGGTCTTATTTTATCACTCCTGGTTCACATGCAGGGTGTCCAGGCATCCATGACTTTAGGCAAATGAGCGGCAAGGGAGCTTATTTTGGACACTAACCCATACCCTACTAGACTCTGACTAGTAATCCTAACATGATGGAGAATAATAACCCCAACAGAATAGAAATACAAGAAGTTTTGAGGATTCATGTTGTATAGTTGTACTTGCCTTTTGCATTATATAGGGTAGGAGTTATAAATTAAGCCAATTTTTAATTGAAACAGTTCTCCATGTGTTTTTAAAGTTCACAACCATGTGAATTCCTCTCTCCCTTTCTCTGTAGCCTATTCAGAACATGTATTTTTATATGCACATTTAGAATCCTACCTGGTATCACATGTACATTCTTGAGAGGTTGCTGACTTAGCAGATACAAATTGTCAGAAGAGATCACTCCTCTGAATGCTGTTGGAAGTGAAAATTCAAACTATGGGTGACTTCCTAGTTGAACAACATTATACATAAATCCACGTTTAGTAAAATTAATATTTTTGGATCTGTGGATTATATATATTTCATGATATATGTATATATATATATATATATATATATATATATATATATATATATTGCTACATTTTAATGTCTGTTTGAGTGTGTGTGTGTGTGTGTGTGTGTGTATAGATAGATAGATAGATAGATAGATATACACTCTCCAGATTTTTGAAAATATGAAACATATGTGTCTTATTATATACTCCCTAAATTCATTCATGTACATGTATGTGGATTTATAATCAACTTTTCACAAGATTATTTTCAAAACTATTCATCCACCTGAAATACATATTTGTTTCCTAGTACTAATAACAAACTTCAGTGAATGGTGCATACAAATCCAAATATTTCTACAGTAACTGTCCCAGTTTAACATCAATGCTTGTAGATTCCTATGGGACATGATGTGTATTTTGACGTTCATTTTTTAACAAAACTGGTACATTATTATTTCTTCAGTTTATGCACATCATAGGATATATATTTCATTAACAAGTTCACAAATTTATAGGCATTTGTTTCGCTTTCAATAACTTCCTTATTCAAAACTCTTGTATTCCTCCAGGTTTCTTGTCTGGTCTCTTCATGAGACTTCTTTCCAAACTCATTATTTCTGAAATCCATAATCACCTTTGAAACAAAATTCACACACTCTTTATGATAATCCATAAGCCTAATATTAAAATAAGATGGATACCTGGTTGGATTGAATGTTTGCATATCAATATAAGATTTCCTGTATATTTTCAGATATCAATTCAATCCATTATTTAAATTTAGAACTTGTTACATTGTTTAATAAAAGTTTTGTCTATTCATGCATTATCTCTATATTCCTAGACACAGGGTACACCCATTTGTAACCCAAGTACTAATTTATATATCTTCAAAATATTGCTCACAGAAACGGTGGAATAAATACTTATGTCATCTGATCTACATATACATTTTATCACAGTAATTTTCTGGACACAAAAAGCAAAGTTCACACTTATGATTTTACCAAAGCCTTAATGGAAAGTGAGTATGCATTACTAAAAACATCCATGTCCAGGTTGCCTAACGCTCTCAAATGTCAATCCTATTGGTCACTACATATTTGTTTCTTCCTAAAATTATATATTTTACCTCAAGCCTGTTGAAAATGTCTAATCCTATCAATCACTTTATCATTTGCCTGATTTACTAATGTCTCTATTAATATCTGCTTTCCTACATATTTTCCACAGTTTATCATTGTGACTGACTCTTCACATGTGCTCACATTTTCATTCACTCTCTACCCGAAACCCTATTGCTAAAGAACTTTTGGTTTAAATCCTATACTCTCTCTGCTTTCTAAACCTACTGACTATCTTTCAAATAATACCGAGTATCCCTTTTTGACTAGAAGTTCTCTTCGACATTCCATCATCCAAGGTACAAGGTCCTATGCCATTGTACATCGTTTTATCTGAGACATCTCTGCAGAACATAATTCAAAGCCAAGTATCCCAATCAAGGGCCCAATACCCTTGTGGGCTTCAAATCTTACCTAGATTTCTGTTTTCATTCTAATATTTCACTTTTACATTCTTGTAAATATTACAGGTTCCCAATACAATTATTCATCCTGCAGAATGATTCTTAACCCAAATCGAACCTTTTATTAACCCTAACCATACACTCTTCCCTCAATCTAAGTTTACAGAAGAGCAGGGACAGAATTGTTTTTACAATACAGGAAAGTAGGTCATCTTAAACCTGCTGAGAACCTCAAAGGTCCATGCAGAAATGATACCTGGAGAAGATGTAGGCAGCTATGAAGGAGTTGAGAGAGCAAAAGTCACCTTGCATGGCAAACCACCTGGTCAGGATGAAGGGTCGTGTCTGAATCAGTCTCTCTATTCTAAATGTAGAGAAGGTGGACCAAACCAGGCCTTTGTTGAGAGATGTTCCTGGGTGCCTATGGTTGATATACCATTCTAACTTGCGAAAGTGTCACAGGAAGTAGGTGCAGCCTCTATCTCATGGGACCCTTGGAAGCAACTGTTAGGACAAAGTGGTTGCCAAGGGAGTGACCTCATTCAGTTCTTGAAGGAAGTGTCCTACCTCACTTCCTTGGTATTGGAACTCTCTGAAATTGGGATCCAAGATGCCAGACACCCAGAGCCAGTCCCAGTCCCACTCCCACTGGGCTCAGTTGTTTGGATTTACCAAGGACAGAGTCAGTCTTTCTTGGTACATACTGCTGAGAGAATGGCCAAATGCCAGGACAGATATGAAGAGGGTCTTTCCTGAGAAAGCAGGTAGTGGCTCACCACTGGATCCTGACAACTTCACAGAGTTGGCCAAGGCAACCAGAACTGAGACAGGACTGGCCATTTCGGGGAACATAGTTTGGCTCAACAGACAGAGGACACACTGGAGAGTCAGAGACTTACTTGTGGGAAGGAGATGCCTTTGTGGGTGTGGGTGTGAGTTTGTGGTTTTGTCTCATGTTCTGAAAATAGGTAGGAAAGGTGGTTTGTTTGGTTTGGAATGGACTGTTTCTAGTAAATCGTTTGACAAGGTGAGTGATTCTAGTTCAGTGTATCCCACTGTGTACGTGGTTTTGGACATTAAAAAACAGAATGCACCAATGGATGTATCCTGTCTAGTAGAAAGCTTCCCAGCATTCATCCTGCTCAACTGATGGATGGACTGCGGTGTGTCTTATGGATGGGGAACACCTACTATCTTCCTAAGTTCCTGTTTTCTTCCTGAATTCTGGCCACTCTCCAGAATAGGCTCATGGTTTTGTGTCCAAGATATATACCACCTCCAAGCTCTGTGCCATGGCCATGTACTGGACAGCTGAATGGAATGGGAGAATCACAGAAAACTCAGATATCAGTGTGACCAGAAAAGTCTCAGTGGAGAAATCCTGCTTTGGCCATTCTCTTACCTATATTTCTGTTGCCCTGAATGTCAGGAAGTTCTTTCCCTCAGCCCACCCCTTTGTTAAGCCTGAAGAAAACAGTTTTCAAATGGAAATGAAAGGGCATCACCTGTGGCTCTTTGCTTAATTTCTTTGGAAAGGGATGTGTCTGAATCATCCTCTTGGCCCTGTGTGCGGTTGTGGCTTAGATTCTCAGCACCTCATGGATCTAAAGAAAGATCCCATGTGTGCATCCATAACCAAAATGGCAAAAAGATCTGTTATGGTGAATGAAGTCTCTTGCGTTCCTTTGTTAGGTTTCTGACCTACATCAAGTGAGAATAGGAATCCTTTGGTTCAAATGAATTCTTCAATGCCCTGAAGAAGTGGTTGTGTTTTCTCATGACTCCAAATCACATAAAGAATCGTTACCTGACAGTCAGTAGGCCTCAAATTGGAGAAGCAGAGCCGTATTAACTGCAGTCCTATTTTATCACTCCTGGTTCACATGCAGGGTGTCCAGGCCACCATGACTTTAGGCAAATGAGGGGCAAGGGAGCTTATTTTGGACACTAACCCATACCCTACTAGACTCTGACTACTAATCCTAATATGATGGAGATTAATAACCCAAACAAAATAGAAATACAAGCAGTTCAGAGGAGTCATGTTGTATAGTTGGACTTGCCTTTTGCATTATATAGGGTAGGAGTTATAAATCTAGTCAATTTTTAATTAAAATAGTTCTCCATGTGTTTTTAAAGTTAACAAATATGTGAATTCCTCTCTCCCTTTTTGTGTAGCCTATTCAGCACATGTATTTTTATATGCACATATAGAATCCTACCTGGTATCACATGTTCATACTTGAGAGGTTTCTGACTTGGCAGATACTGCCGCGGTCCGGTTGGAGCAAAATAACCGGGGGGTGGGTGTTATGAATAACATGTGTATGTTGATATAGCAGGAGTGGAAGCCATTTATTGTAGGACAATAGAGGTATTTATACATTCCACCCAGCTTATCTAATTAACATAAACTAGATACTGCAGTCAACCAATCAGGAATCTCCACACTTAATGGCTCGCTTTTGTTACATCTCAAACCACTCCCTCTGGCATTTTGCCAGGCATCATCCAGACTTGTTTACACACTCTAACATTCCCCTGGCAAAATGCCAGGTGTTATTTTGACATGTTTACAGACTCTAACATTTCCCCCTTTTATTTAATTTAAATAAAGACCACAGTGGTTTTTACAGAAACACCATAAATAACCTGCTACAAACAGAAAGGGAGGATACAAAATGTCACAATACAAGCCAATTGATGAAGCACTTGGAGAAATAATACCAGCAATGACACTGTTAGCAAAGACACCGAGTTAAAATTTGTTATAGATTACAGTTTGTTGTCTCAGTCCAGGTAAAGCAGTGTCTCAATGGATTAACTCACAGTTCAGGTAAACCACAGTCCAGGTATGTTCTGCAGGCAGCTAGCTTAAATCACAGCCCAGGAAAGTTCTGAAGGCAGCTAGCTTGATCCAAAGTCTCCTCCGTTTCTCAGTCGAAGTCTCCTCCGGTTTTCAGCAACACTGGAAATTCTTCCACCCTTGTCCTCACCGGCACTGGGATGAAGGCAGGAACTCCTACCACTGGCTAAAGAAAATCCTATAGTATTCCACCAGGTGCTAAGAAAACAACCTTCTGAAAAATTTAGTACATTATCTCAAGGTTTTTTACATTTGAAAAAAGCCTTAATAGTGCTTATTATTTATTATCTTCCGGGTGTGGGAGAACCATTGTAGCTTAGTTATTGGCATTGAAAATGACCAAACATCAGGGAGCCAGTAGCATCTATGGCTGGCTGTAGCATCCTGGGCAAAAATGGGAGTTCATATCCCACTTGAATCAAAGTGTGAATTATGATATATCAAGAACTATGTAATGTTTTGAACAACCTACAATAAAAATTAATTAAAAAAAAAAAAAAAAAGAAAATCCTATAGTATTCCACCAGGTGCTAAGAAAACAACCTTCTGAAAAATTTAGTACATTATCTCAAGGTTTTTTACATTTGAAAAAAGCCTTAATAGTGCTTATTATTTATTATCTTCCGGGTGTGGGAGAACCATTGTAGCTTAGTTATTGGCATTGAAAATGACCAAACATCAGGGAGCCAGTAGCATCTATGGCTGGCTGTAGCATCCTGGGCAGCCACAGATGGCCCTGGGGAGTTTCCAGGACTCAAACTGCCACGGGGCCCCGCTCCCCAGGCTGGGGGCGGGGAATTGCCGGCTGCCACTGCTTGAAAAGCCCTTGCTGCATAGTGACTGGCTTGAGCATGTGGCAGCCGAGGCGCCTATTCACACACACTCCGGAAACGAAAAGTATTCAGTAACAGCCTTTTGCTGAAACTTTTTTCCTGATAATCCTTCTTCTTCTTAACTTTCTTTTTCTTTCTGATTAGACTTCCTGCCCTAATTGCTCTTGTTTCCACTGGGGTGCCTCTTTCCATTATCAATTTACTTCTCACCCCTTCCTTATTTTCATCACAAAGACAATACAATACACTGAGATAAAACAAGACACAATCATACTGTATCAATCTTCTCCATTTTTTGAAATGACCGTTTTTCCTCTCCCCCTATCTGCATAGGGATGAGCAGATTTGCTCCCATCCTATCTATGGATGGGCAGCTTTTATTCGTCACTTACCCCCAAGTGTCCCAGGGCTCCCTGTATGGGCCACCATCTGCAGCAGTCCCACTGCAGCAAAATAACCGGGGCAGGGGGTGATGAATAACTAGTGTATGTTGATACAGTAGGAAAGGCGTGATAGGTAGGAAAGGCTATTTGTTTGGTATTGAGTGGACTGTTTCTAGTAAGTTGTTTGACAAGGCAAGTGTTTCTATATCTGTGTATCCCACTGTATCTCTGGTTGTAGACATTAGAAAAGATAATGCATCAATGGATTTGTCCTCTCCAGGAGAAAGTTTAACAGCATTCATCCTGCCCAATTTATGAAAGGACTGTGGCTTGCCTTATGGATGGGCAACACCTACAATATTCCTAAGTTCCTGTACTCTTCCTGAATTCTGGCCACTCTCCACAACAGGCTCATGGTTTTGAGTCCAAGATATGTACCACCTCCAAGCTCTGTGACATGGCCATGTACTGGATAGCTGAAGGGAATGGCGAGCATCTCAGAAAACTCAGATATCAGTGTGACCAGTAAAATCTCAGTGGAGAAACCCTGCTTTGGGCCTTTTCTTACATAATGTTCTGTTGCCCTGAATGTCAGGAAGGTCTTTGCCTCAGGCCAACCCTTTGTGAAGCCTGAAGAAAACAGTTTTCAAATGGAAATGAATGGGCATCACCTGTGGCTCTTTGCTTAATTTCTTCCAAAAGGGATGTGTCTGAATCAGCCTCTTGGCCCTGTGTGAGGCTGTGGCTTAGATTCTCAGCACCTGATGGATCTAAAGAAAGATTCCTTTTGTGCTTCCAAAACCAAAATGGCCAAAAGGGCAGTCATTGTGGTTGAAGTCCCTCGCCTTCCTCTGTAAGGTTTCTGACCTACATCAAGTGAGAAGAGGGATCCATTGGGTCAAATGAGTTCTTCAAAACCCTGCAGAGGCTAGCCCGTAATTGCTTGGGTTTTCTCATGACTCCAATTCACATAAAAAATCTATACCAAACAGTCAGTAGGCCTCATATTGGAGAAGCTGGGCAGTACAAATGGCAGGCATATTTGATCACTACTGGTTCACAGGAAGGGTGTCCAGGCCACCCTGATTTTAGGCAAATGAGGGGTAAGGGAGCTTATTTTGGACACTGTCGTGAGCTTTGCCCCTCATGGAAAACCCCAGCCAGAGGTTATGATGAGTGTCTATATGGAAGAAGATGAGGGCCATGTGGGAGTGTTTTGGTTTTAATTGTGGTCATTTGTGTGGTGGTTGAAATAGATGACTGGGTCCACCTGGGCTTGAAGTCTGGTGTGATTCCCCTTACAGACTGAGTTCTGAAACTGACCTCAGAGAAATATTGCCATGAGTTCTCTTGGGATTTTAGGAGGCCACGCATTAGAGTCGCCCTTGGAAACTGAGATCAAGTCCCAGGGTGGCTTTCCACAGAGCATCGGGAATCTCAGCCAGGATATCACATGATTTTATTATGAAAGACTTGGCAGCCATAGATGAGATTCAAAACAAACATGGACCTCACACTCTAGACCTCAATGGGCCTGGGTTCATGTGATCTTTTGGCCACTCTTTGGGAAGCCTTGACTGTGAGAATTCTCCAGAGCTTTCATTGAAATGAGCTTCCATACGATTTAATGGTTCTTGAAAGAATTGAAACCTACAGTGCCTCCAACTTCATCCGTGAAAAATGCTAGATAAATACCAAGAAATTTTTGAAATTCCCATAACCAGGTGTCAGAGGAGAACATTTGGATGTCCTGTTGCTGATCAGGAGTGTTCCAGACAGTGGTTTGATTGACTGGGCTTCATGAAAATGGTGTAGAACTGAAATGCCAGTATGTTGGAGCCTGCTGAGTATTGGGCCCAGAACTGTGGTGTGCAGGTGTGGGATAAAACATTTGTGTTGGGGCCATTTGGATCTACCATTGACTTCCAAATGGCTTGTGACTGACATGGTGCAGCCAGCAGACCCTTATACGTAAAGGCATCTTGTTATATGGAGAGGTTTCAGGGCAATGTTCCGAATCAGGTTGCTATCTTCAAGTGGGCAAGCTATGTGGGATAGAATCCTGGTTGGTGCATTCTCCTGCAGACTCTGACCGACCACACGTGACAGAACTACCTTCAGCACTGTGTCCCAGTTGAACTTCTTGTATTTCGTAGAGCAAATACCAAACTCCCAGTGCAGCAGCAAGAAACACCATGAATAGTGGAGGATGACTAAATGGGTACACAGTCCACACAGGGAGACACTTAGCCTTCAGTGGCCCACAGTTTACCTACAAAGAGAGAATTCAGCACTTTGCCTCATTTTCATTGGAAAATAAGAAACCAATTTCTTCAGGTCACATAAATGCAGAGCCAGCTTTGATGGTCTCACAACAAAGGAAGCTAAAGCTCCTGAAAACAACATATATTTCAAGTGCCCAACCTCAGAGGCAGTTTCTCAAAAAGTCGTTAGGCCAGCAGAGCTCCATGTTTGTGGAGTGTTTACCTGTTAGACAAGGATGCAAGAAAAGACCACTGACTCCAATTAAAATCAAATTAAACTAAGCTTATTATTTTCACCAGCCAGGCTAACTCTCCCTCCCAAAACGGCCGGAACAAGACAGCAACCCCAACTTACCTACAGCCCAGCTTTAAAGCCCAGAAAGTTACACAAAAGGGGGGTTAGAGATAACAGAACTCGGACAAGCATCACACTAATGGTAGTATATATATATATATATATATATATATATATATATATATATATATATATATATATATATTTTTTTTTTTTTTTTGCTGGCCCCAACATCAGAATTTGTGAGGACCATTAGACCCTCAGAGATGGTCATTGTCTGTCCAGGGAAGGCCAATATTTATGATGTGTCGCTAATGTTTCACAGAGTGCTGCTATCTGGTCAGAGAGCCAGACATGGGTGAGTTCAAGGCATGGGCAGGCATTCCAAGCAGGTTCAGAATTTGCAGTAATTTATAGTAAAGCCAAAATTATCTTATCATGGATTTGTGGCAAGATGGCTCCCAATTTTAATAAAAGATCAGGTTGGGCCTATCATTCCCCCCTTTTCTTATCTGTTCCTTTCAAATCTTTGATAGATTAAGGGAAGTGCATTGAGGAAATTTAAATCCCTCAGGTAACAGTCTCCAAATTTCTAGAACTCACCCAAAACGGGTCTCCCTGATTTTACCTGACTTAATTAATTACGTATATTGATAGTCTATTTATTTTTGGCTCCATTGTTGTAAGAAGGGAGGCCTCACGCATTTTGGATTCTTCTGCGCTGAGAGAGGGTGACGTAAGGGTCATGGCATGAGGGACATGAGTTGCCTTTTAGAATTTAGTTGAGGGACATGAGTTGCCTTTTAGATTTCAGCTTGGTTTGAAGTCTGGTTGGGGAAGAACAGGTTGTAAAGTCATCTGGGAATGGGTTCTTCTATGAGAGTAACAAAAACCATGAGTAATGAATAAATGTTGCAGCAGCTGGAACATGTCACCGTATAGAAGTTCCCTCACCATTCTTTAATATCCTCAGTTATCAGGACTGTCAACTTAATATTTAATTTTTTGTTTTACAGTTGTCCCTCCCCACAAGATACAGTTTATTAATTTAATGTCATCTGATATTGCAAAATCCTTTTTCTAGTATGACCTCTGTGTCTAATAGAGAAACCTTTAATTCTGTTACTCAGGGCTGGATAATCGTACTAGCAAACACCAAGCCTACCTCTGTAGGTTAGGAATATCTGTAGGCCCTAAACTAAATTTTCTGCCTCTGGCAGCTCCTCTTAATAGTCTCTTTTTATAGTTATCAGGCATTCCTGTCTGAGAATCCTTCTTTGTAACCTCCAGTCTTACTTATTCTGGGAGGCTAACATAAAGTGTATACCTTAAAATATTAATATTTGTTTTCTTGGCCGATTCATTTAACTTTAATTTTAAATCCTAATCTTAAACATCCAGCAAATAAATTTTAACAGCCTTATATTGAGAGTACTGGGCTTTAATATCTATAACTTAATTATTATTTATCTTTTCATTAATTGGGATATGTATTATTCTGTCTGTCTTGTAGGTGATGACTTATTATCTTAAATTAACCCATGTTGTGTTATTAAAGCAACACTTCTGTAAAAGACTAACAGGGAATCTTTAGATCACTTATAAGCAAATTAAAAATAAAATTTTTTAACAAGAGTAAAAATACTTAGTTTCTGTAATAGCTACCCTGAATTTTTTGGCTGAGTTATACATTATATGCCCTCTTTGAGATCCTAGTAATCTTCACAGAAAAACAAAAGAACTTTTGAACATAACTTTAAATGAAATAAAATCTGACCTACTCCTTTTGTAGTCATTCTCACATGTAGTAAGATGGGACACAGAGCCTTATCTCAGGTAAGGCAGGCCTCTTTATAAATATTAAGTGTTTTAGTTCTAAAGCTGATCATTGTTTTTTAAATATCATTTCACAAAGTTTACATAAATTGTTTGAGGTCACATGAACATTATCTAACATCATATGACATCACATTTAAAACATGGATTAAAGAAAGGCTGAAAGATTTTAACCTTTACATATATTAGGCTCTGATTAACTTAAAAATACATTTAAATTGTTCCCCAATGAAAAAAGTAACATAAAACTTTACATATCTTATTGATAACAGGTAAATAAATCCCCAGTACATTTTTTTTTACCATACAACTTCAGAATACCAGCTTGATATAATGCTCTTTAAATGTTTCTAACTTACAGACTTGTATACCTGGAAGATATGAGCACATTAATAGCATCAATATTACATTGATATTTCTAGATTAACCAAGTTTAGCTTTTAAAGAAATGGCAGTAGAGTGCTCTAAAATAACAGTTCTTATTTAATCAGTTGTTTAATTTTTATGGTTGCTTGCTCTAGAAAAAATAAAACTTAATAAACACAATGTTATGGGTAAACTTATGTTTTCAGAAATTTTTGTCTCTTTAACACATGACTGATTTTTACAATCTGATGCAGACCTTAGTAAATCAATCGGGTATCTAACAAATGTACTCAAGAATGAGAAATTCCACATCAAATTTACTTTACTTATTTATTAAAATATTAGACAAATGTATTGAACAGTGTAAACCATTTTTTGTTGAAGGAAAAGTCCTAGAATCAAGGCATTTTAGACATTTTGTAGATATTAATATTTTACTAGATTTTTGAACACCTATAAAAACTTGTAACCTTAAATTTAAAAACATTTATTTTTATCTGTTTATCCAATTTAAATTGAACAATTTTAATCACGTGAATTAAAGATCTTTGGATCCACTTTTTTTAAATTAATTTTTATTGTAGGTTGTTCAAAACATTACATAGTTCTTGATATATTATATTTCACACTTGATTCAAGTGGCATATGAACTCCCGTTTTTACCCCATATACAGATTGCAGAATCACATCAGTTGCACAACCATTGATTTACATATTGCCATTCTGGTGTCTGTTGTATTCTGCTGCCTTTCCTATCCTCTACTATCCCCACTAACCCATCCCCTCCCCTCTTCTCTCTCTACCCCCTCTACTGTAATTCATTTCTCCCCCCTCATATTTTTCCTCCTTTCCCCTCACTTCCTCTTGTATGTAATTTTGTATACCCCTGAGGGTCTTCTTCCATTTACAGGAAATTTCCCTTCTCTCTCCCTTTCCCACCCACCTCTCATCCCTGTTTAATGTTAATCTTCTTCTCATGCTCTTCGTCCCTACTCTGTTCTTAGTTACTCTCCTTATATCAAAGAAGACATTTGGCATTTGTTTTTGAGGGATTGGCTAGCTTCACTTAGCATAATCTGCTCTAATGCCATCCATTTCTCTCCAAATTCTATGATTTTGTCATTTCTTAAAGCAGAGTAATACTCCATTGTGTAAAAATGCCACATATTTTTTATCCATTCGTCTATTGAATGGCATCTAGGTTGCTTCCACAGTCTTGCTATTGTGAATTGTGCTGCTGTGAACATGGATGTAGCAGTGTCCCTATAGTGTGCTCTTTTTAGGTCTTTAGGGAATAGACCGAGTAGGGGAATAGCTGGATCAAATGGTGGTTTTATTCCCAGCTTTCCAAGAAATCTCCATACTGCTTTCCAAATTGGCCACACCAATTTGCAGTCCCACCAGCAATGTACAAGAGTACCCTTTTCCCCACATCCTCGCCAGCACTTGTTGTTGTTTGACTTCCTAATGGCTGCTAATCTTACTGAGTGAGATGGTATCTTAGGGTGGTTTTGATTTGCATTTCTCTGACTGCTAGAGATGGTGAGCATTTTTTCATATACTTGTTGATTGATTGTATGTCCTCCTCTGAGAAATTTCTATTCAGGCCCTTGGCCCATTTGTTGATTGGGTTATTTGTTATCTTATTGTCTAATTTTTTGAGTTCTTTGTATATTCTGGATATTAGGGCTCTGTGTGAAGTGTGAGGAGTAAAGATTTGTTCCCAGGACGTAGGATCCCTATTTACCTCTCTTATTCTTTCTTTTGCTGAGAAAAAACTTTTTAGTTTGAGTAAGTCCCATTTGTTGATTCTAGTTATTAACACTTGTGCTATGGGTGTCCTATTGAGGAATTTGGAGTCCAACCCCACAGTACTTTTCTTCAACTTTTTCTTCAATCAGACGCCATGTCTCTGATTTGATATCAAGTTCCTTGATCCACTTTGAGTTAACTTTTGTGCATGGCAAGAGAAAGGGATTCAGTTTCATTTTGTTGCATATGGATTTCCAGTTTTCCCAACACCATTTGTTGAAGATGCTATCCTTCTTCAATTGCATGCTTTTAGCCCCTTTATCGAATATAAGATAGTTGTAGTTTTGTGGATTGGTTTCTGTGTCCTCTATTCTGTACCATTGGTCCACCCACCTGTTTTGGTACCAGTACCCTGCTGTTTTTGTTACTATTGCTCTGTAGTATAGTTTGAAGTCTGGTATAGCTATCCCGCCTGATTCACACTTCCTGCTTAGCATTGTTTTTGCTATTCTGGGTCTTTTATTTTTCCAAATGAATTTCATGATTGCTTTCTCTATTTCTACAAGAAATGCCATTAGGATTTTGATTGGCATTGCATTAAACCTATAGAGAACTTTTGGTAATATCGCCATTTTGATAATGTTAGTTCTGCCTATCCATGAACAGGGTATATTTTTCCATCTTCTAAGATCTTCTTCTATTTCTCTCTTTAGGTTTCTGTAGTTTTCATTGTATAAGTCTTTCACCTCTTTTGTTAGGTTGATTCCCAAGTATTTTATTTTATTTGAGGATATTGTGATTGGGGTGGTTGTCCTCATTTCCATTTCAGAGGATTTGTGGCTGATATACAGGAATGTCTTTGATTTATGTGTGTTGATATTATATCCTGCCACTTTACTGAATTCATTTATTAGCTCTTGTAGTTTCTTTGTAGACCCTTTTGGGTCTGCTAGGTATAGAATCATGTCATCTGCAAATAGTGATAATTTGAGTTCTTTTCCTATTTTTATGCCTTTAATTTCTTTCGTCTGTCTAATTGCTCTGGCCAGTGTTTCGAGAACTATGTTGAACCGAAGTGGTGAGAGAGGGCATCCCTTAAAATTTGTTTTTATGAGTGCTTTTTTTATTATGAGCGCTCCTTATATATGTTAATTTCTGTATCATATATATGATTAAGAATATATATATATATATAGAGAGAGACATACAACAAATAACAAAAGTGTGCACACATAATAATAGTAAAGGCCTTGTAGCTTTTAGCAGGTGAAATCTCCTTTGCCATGTTTTAAAAACTCCACAGTTGGTCAAAGATAGAACAGATCAGAAAAACATTAACCTAGGTCTGTAGGATCAAAATTATGAGTTAGAAAAATTAAAGGATCTAAGGAAAATATAAGAGTCCTAGAAAAAATAACTGACCAGTAATTAGTAAATACCATACTATTTACTTTTTTTTTTCCTTAAGCCTCATATCAGTCTCCTACTGATCTTGCAGGCTTCTTTCATTTGCATTTCAATCTAAGTCCTGGCTGAGGTCTGGAAGGAGCAGGAAAAAACTGCTATTCTGAGCAGACACCTCAGGCCTAACGCATTTTAACCATAATTTTCCAGATAGGATGTTGAAAATTTTGATACAAGTTTAAGACAAAATTTACAATATTTTATATCTTTACATCTTGTGTTGTCAACAGATACCATACTATGATTTACTATCCTTGTCCAAATTAATGCACTGGTACACACAGTGACATTTTCCCAGGCTACCCAATTAAAAATTGGTGAAAAAAAAAAAAGACTGAATGATTGGAAAATTTCTTGCCAACTTGGAAGTAGAGTTCTTTAGTTTTCCATCCTAAGTATTTAAGTTCTCTGGCATGAATTATCTGAAATCATAAACTAAACAATTATCTGAATCTGACTTTTAACAGCAAGATTCTGCAATGCTTCAAAAACCCAATAAGCTACCAGATTGTTACAATAAAGCATCATCATTTAGACACACATTCAGGTAAAATCATTCCCAAGAAACAATATATAATATCAACACATTATTGCACATGTCTTAAAGTGCCAGAAACAAAGACACACGACAGACAGAAAGGAGCTTCAGACTATGACTGACAGACAGAAGCCTTTAAAACAGAGCAGATAAGAGAAAAATCTCCTACACCAGTTGCACCACAGATGTCCCCACAAGGGGACCAGATGTTTTCACAGAGGAGCATCCTGAAATGTAAAATCAAGGGTCTCCATAGTGACTTTCCTGCATTTAGTGTCCCCTTTTTTTCCCTCTTTTTTAAGATGACAGAGGTGGCATTATCGTTAAATTGCAGGGAAAGACCTAGGGAATTCTCTGAAAAAATAAGGCTTCAGCAGCTGCTGGGAGTCCCTCAGTCCCTCATTTTACTTACAGGATTTGCTCCTCTGGTTCAGTTCCACCACAAGCATGCTCCATCTCCTAACATTTCTGTAGTCAGCTCTCAAAAAGTTCCAGGGTGCGGGTGGGTTATCAAAATTTGTAACTTAAAGTTGGGTTCCTGAACTTGAAGCCAATTAATGCCAATTTAAAAATGAGGACAGGGTTTTGAGAAAAAGAAAAACAAAGTTTTATTGCTTTGCTAACAAAGATAAACACAGGGACTCTGCCAAAAGGTTGTGACTCTCTTTATCTGGAGGGACAAGGGATTTTAAAGGAGTTTCATTTATTATCCTGGGAGATACTCAGTTCTTAGGTCCCCCGCAGGCACTGCCCTCTGCAGTGAGTGTGCTCCAGGCAGCCAGCGAGGGGCTTCTCTCATACTGCTTAACAAACGGGTGTAAAGTTCATTGCAGTTCCTTTAAACTCAGTCCAAAGGGTGTCAGGCTTACTTGCTTTATTTTCATGTCCGATATCCTTAAGTTTTCACCACAGAAATCACACAACAAAATGCACAAAAACAAACAAACAAAAAACATATAGAACACAGAACAAAACAACAACAAAAAAAAAAAAAACAGAAATCCGGCGCCGACACAGGAAAACAGAGGAGCAATGCAATGTCTTCCTAAAGCTCCCCGTAGGAGCGCATGCGTGCCCGTTGGCACCTCTCTACCCTTCCAGATGAATTCCCTAGAGAACAGAACAGATGACAGAATGATTCTTGTTACTGTCCCAGACAGGAGTATATGTGAGCCTCCTCAGTCCACCTCTCTGTCATCAGAAGAGATCTCCCTTAACCGGATATCAGATGTTATAAAGGCACCAATTACCTATGGATGCCGCCTCCACCAGGTGCTTGCTAATAGTTTTAATGCGGTGGTTCACTGCAGTGCTCCCTGAACTGAAGGCTAACTCCAAGGCCTTGGACCATCTCAAGTTGCACAAATCCTAGAGTTGCTCTCAAGCTTGGAGCCCTGGAAGGAAGGCCAACTTCAGAATTTAAAGCAGTCTGGTCTTGTGATCTTGTCCGGCAGGGTCATCTCACTGGGGAACTCCAAAATATTAGACCAGAAACGCACGTAAAGACCACTGACTCCTAGTAAAATCAAATTAAGGCAAGCTAATTATTTCAAAGGGAAAGGCTACCTCTCCCTCCCAAAATGGCGGGAGCAAGACAGCAAACCCACCTTTCCTATAGCCCAGCTATATAGCCCAGAAAGATGCACAAAAAGGGGGTTACAGATAACAGAACTTTAACAAGCATCACACTAACGGTAGTTTACATTTTTTTTTAAGCTCACCCCAACATCAGAAATTATGAGGACCATTAGAGCCTCAGAGTCTCGTTGTCTGGCCAGGGAAAGAAAATATTTATGAGGTGTCACTAAAGTTTCAGAGAGGGCTGCAATCTGGTCAGAGAGCCAGGCATGGGTGAGTTTAAGGCATGGGCAAACATTCCAAGCAGGTTCAGAATTTGCAGTAATTTATAATAAAGCCAAAATTATCTTTTCATGGCTTTCTGGCAAGTGGGCTCCCAATTTTAATAAATGATCAGGTTGGGTCTATCAACCCTGTCCCTTACTTTTGGAAACTCCCCTTCCACAACCAAGCTTGTGAAGTCCTGAGCATTTTCCATTCCAGATATGTATTCACAGATTTTCTAACTCTTCTCCTCTAATTGTGTATTGCTTGGGGCGAATGTAATGTCAAGGCATTGTTCTGGATGAGAATGGGAAGATTTTTTGCATACACATTGGATTCATTATCTAATTTTTCATTCGAAATACTTAATCCCTGACACTAAAACCTACCCTACTGGACTCTGACTACTAATGCAAATATGATGGAGATAAATTACCCCAACAAAATAGAAATACAAGCAGTTCAGAGGAGGCATGGTGCATAGTTGGACTTGCCTTTTGCATTATGTAGTGTAGGAGTTATAAATCTAGCAAATTTTCAATTTAAATAGTTCTCCATGTGTTTTGAAAGTTAACAAATATTTGAATTCCTGTCTCCCTTTCTCTGTAGCCTATTCAGCACATGTATTTTTATATGCACATATCAAATCCTACCTGGTACCACACGTACATTCTTGTGAGGTGGATGAATTGGCAGATACAATTTGAGAGAATAGATCACTCATTCTAAACGCTGTTGGAACTGAAAATTCAACCTATGGGTGAGCTTCCTAGTTGAACAACATTATACATAAACCCATGTTCAGTAAAATGAATATTTTTGGATCTGTGGATGATATAAATTTCATGATTAATTTAGATTGCCATATATATTGCTACTTTATAATGTCTGTGTGTGTGTGTTTTATATATATATATATATATATATATATATATATATATATATATATATACTCTCCAGATTTTTCAAAATATGAAATATATGTGTCTTATTATACACTCCCTAAATTCATTCATATTCATATATGTGGATTTATGATCAACTTTTCACAAGATTATTATCAGAAATATTCATCCAACTGAAATACATATTTGTTTCCTAGTACTGAAAACAAACTTCAGTAAATGGTGCACACAAATCCTAATCTTTCTACAGTAACTCACCCAGTTTAACATCAATGCGTATAGATTCCTATGGGACATGAAGTGTATTTTGACGTTCATTTTTATTCAACTCTGGTACATTACTATTTCTTCAGTTAATGAACATCATAGGATAAATACTTCATCCACAATTTATCAAATTGATAGGCATTTGTTTCACTTTCAATCACTTCCTGATTCAGAACACATGTATTCCTTAATGTTTCTTGACTGCTTGTTTCATGAGACTTCTTTCCAAACACATTATTTTCAATTTCCATTATCGCTTTGAAGCAAATCTCACACACCCGTCTTGATAAACCATTGAAGTAATATTAACATTATATGTATAATTGGTTGGAATTAATGATTGTATATCAATATAAGATTTCTGCATATTTTCAGATATAAATTCAATCGATTATTTAAAGTGTAATCAGTTATATTATTTATTCACAGTATGGTCTCTTCATGCATTATCTCTACATACATAGACACAGGGTACACCTCTTTGTACCCCCATTATTAATTTATATGTCTTCAAAATATTGCTCCCAGAAATGGTGGAAGAAATACTCTGTCAACTGATCTACATATACATTTTATCACAGTGATATTCTGAACACAAAATGCAAAGTTCACACTTATGATTGTACCAAAGACTAAATGGGATGTAAACATGGATTACTAAAAAAATCCATGTCCAATTTGGCTAATGCTCTCAAATGTCAATCCTATTAATGATTACATATTTGTTTCTTCCTAAGATTATATATTCAAATTCAACCCTGTTGAAAATATCTAATACTATCACTCACTTTATACTTTATCTGATTTCATAATGTCTCTATAGATATCTGCTTTCCTACATATTTTCCCCAGTTCATCATTGAGTCTCATTCTTCACATGTGCTGACATTGACATTCACTCACTAACCGAAACCCTGTTGCTAAAGAACTTTTGGTCCAATTCCTATACTCACTCTTTTTTCTAAACTTACTTACTATCTTCCTAATCCACCTACTGTCCCCTTTTGACTGGATATTCTCTTCGACATTCAATCATCCAAGGTACAAGGTTCTATGCCATTTTATATCGATTTATCTGAGACATCTGTGCAGAACATAATTCAAAGCTAAGTGTCACAATCAAAGGCCCAATTCCCTTCTGGGCTTCAAATCTTACCTAGATTTCTGTTTTCATACTTACATTTCACCTATTTATTCTTGTAAATATCTCAGATTCCCAATACCATTATTCATCCTGCAGAATGATTCCTAACTCAAATCGAATATGTTATTAATCCAAACCATACACTCTTCCATCAATCTAACTTTACAAAAGAGTAGGGACACAGTTTGTCTTACAATACAGGAATGTAGGGGATCTTCCACCTGCTGAGAACCTCAAAGGTCCTTACAGAAATGATCCCTGGAGAAGATGTTGACAGCTATGGAGGACCTGAGAGAGAAAAATTCATTTTCCATGGAAAACAACCAGGTCAAAATGAAGGGATGTGTCTGAATCAGCCTCTCTCTTCTTAATGTAGAGTAGTTGGACCAAATCAGGCATGTGTGGAGAGCTGTTCCCGGGTGCCTATTTTTGATATACAATTCTTAGCTTGAAGTGTCACAGTAAGTAGGGGCAGGCTCCATCTCATGGGAACCTAGGAAGCAACTTTTAGGACAAAGTGTTTGCCAAGGCAGTGACCGCATTCAGTTTCTGAATGAAGTGACCTACCTCACTTCTTTGGTGATGGAACTCTCTGAACTGGGGATCCAAGAAGCCAGGCACCCAGAGTCAGTCCCAGTCCCAGTGCCAGTGGGCTCACATGTTTGTATTTACCAAGGACAGAGTCAGACTTTCTTGGTACCTACTGATGTGAGGATGGCCAAATGCCAGGAGAGCTCTGAAGAGGGCCAGTTCATGAGAAAGCAGGCAGTGTCTCACCACTGGCTCCTGAAAACTTCACTGAGTTGGCCAAGGAGACCAGATCTGAGAGAGTTTCCCAATACTATTAGTCATCCCGAAGAATGATTCCTAACCCAAATTGAACATGTTATTAACCCTAACATACACTGTTCCCTCAATCTAACTTTACAGAAGAGCGGGGACAGTGTTGGTCTTACAATACAGGAATGTAGGGGATCTTCCACCTGCTTAGAAACTCAAAGGTCCATGCAGAAATCATTCCTGGAGAAGATGTAGGCAGCTATGAAGGACTTGAGAGAGCAAAAGTCATCTTCCATGGCATACAACCTGGTCAGGATAAAGGATTGTATCTGAATCAGCCTCTCTCTTATTAATGTAGAGAAGATGGATCAAACCAGGCCTGTGTGGAGAGCTATTCCTGAGTGCCTATGGTTTATATTACATTCTAACTTGTGAAAGTGTCACAGGAAGTAGGGGCATCCTCCATCTAAAGAGACCATAGGAAGCAACTGTTAGGACAAAGTGGTTGCCAAGGGAGTGACCTCTTTCAGTTTCTGAAGGAAGTGACCTCACGTCACTTCCTTGGTGTTGGAACTCTCTGAACTTGGGATCCAGGAAGCCAGGCACCCATTGCCAGTCCCAGTCCTACTCCTAGTGGGCTCACTTCTTTGGATTTACCAGGGACAGAGTCAGTCTTTCATGGTACCTACTGATGTGGGGATGGCCAAATGCCAGAAGAGCTCTGAAGAGGGGCCTTTCCTGAGAAAGCAGGTAGTGGCTCATGCTGGCTCCTGAAATCTTCACAGAGTTGGCCACGAAGACCAGATCTGTGAGAAGGCAGGCTATTTTTGGGGAACATAGTATGACCCACCAGTCAGAGAATACTCCAGATAGTCACAGATGTACTTGGGGGAAGCAGGTGCCTTTGTGGGTGTGGGTGTGCGATTCTGGTTTTGTCTCATGTTCTGAGAATAGGTTAACCAGTACCCTGGTTATTAATTGGTAGTTACATTATGCTTATAGACCCCAGAACTCAGGACAGGTAGAAAAAATAAATAGAACCATTAAATAGACCTTTACGAAATTAATCTTAGAGACCTGCATAAAAGATTGGACTATGCTCCTGCCTTATGCACTGTTTCATGCAAGAAATACTCCCTCTGTTTCTTTGTGTAACCTCACCACCTGTGAAATTCTCTATGGTGCCCTTCCTCCAGTAAGGGACCTAACCCCAACTCTAAGACCTAAGGATCCCTTCCACACCCCCTAGCTTGACAGACTTAAAGCTCTTGAAAGAACTCATTGATATCTGTTCAAACAGCTGGCCACGGCCTACCAAACTGGGGACAAGGGGACTCCACTTCAATATAATGTAAGAGACTTCATCTACATAAGAAGACATCAGGTTTCATTCCTGGAACCCCGATGGAAATGAACATACCAGGTACTACTTATAACACCTACATCAGTAAATGTATACGGAATCAATTCCTGGATCCATGCCTCTCATCTCAAGCCTGCGCTCTGTCTAGACTCTTGCTGGAAACTGGAAATGACTAGTAACCCTTTCAAATTGTGTATTCACCATATGAATAAGGCTATAGACTCTCCCCTTGGCCACCAGTAGTCCTAAACCTCATCAGGTGGTTCATCAGCGATGGCTGATCACAAATCCTACTAGAGAAGAAGTATGGTCTATCTCGCTTACAGCCCCCATAGGGACCTGGTGGCCATCTCTCCACCCAGACATTTGTCAGCTGGCTATAGGTTTTTCCTATTGGGATATATCTGATAAAGTGGATCCCACTAAAATTCTATTAAATACCTTCTGTATCATCGATAATGGAAACAAACATTATGGATGTAGGGACACGCGAGCAAGATGCAGGTTGGCTAGCCCAGATTACTGTTTGCATAGCAGACTATCAAAGCCACAAAGAGCCACGGCTGTGAGGGGAAAAAGCCAACTTCTTCTGTAAGTCATGGGGATGGTAGCATACAGGGACTGCCTGGTGGAACCCAAACTCCCCATCAAATTCAGTACACAGCATTGGCCATATTACCAATTAGACAACCAAAACCGATGGACCCCAGAAGGCTCTCTAGATCCTCAAATTATGCATGACATTTTTAACTTCTACAAGTGATCAAAAGGGTGGAAGGAGATTCCCCTATGTGAAGACCTTTTCCCTCCTTCACTCACGTCCTGAACTATGCTTCTCCAATAGATCCTAACCCTCAGCCTTCTGCTCCAGACTCTCTGCTTTCACTCCCACCTCAGCAACCTGATTTCTCCCCTCCATTTACTAGATCAAAAAACCAAACCTCGGCCGGTTCTCAGACCATTGCGCCCTTGCTGAGGTATCAGGTACTGAGGTACCCCTCCACCCACTCAGTCCTCTTTTCTCCAGTAAGTGCCCAGAGCAGGTCCCATCAGGTCCTCTTACCAGCTAACCCAAAGCTCAAACCAGCTGAGGAGATCCCTCAGACCACTATCCAAGATGTAATGAAAGTGACCTTTAAAGTTGCCTTGTCATCACTGAAAACAGGTGACTAAGAATTTAAAGTCCCTCACAGGCTTTTTGGGATACTCACTCCTGTCGTCCCCTCTGCTCTACCTGTTCTACTGCTCAAGTTTTCGTTGCCAGGAAACTCACAAACCCCTTTCCCAATATTCTTTTACATCTCTCCTTCCTAATTCTCAGATAAACGGAGCTGCTCTCAGCCTTGCTTTCCACGTCTTGCCCCTCTTTACCAGGCCCACAGAAAAGTCTTATATGACCTTCTCCAGAAGTCTTCACCATTGCTGACTTCAGGACTTTCAGCAAAAGAGTCCCTATAAAAGAATTCAATGTAGATAAACTCCGTGTTTTCATGTCGCCCTGTTCTACTTGGCCAGTGGCTGGAAAAATCAGCACTCCTAAGCTAGACACCCCCTTACGAGTTTTTCACAAAATAAGTGAACAAGGGCTCTGGCCTTGAGCTGGGGATTCACAGAGATGGCTACAATTCTAAGTAAAGAAGTTACCAACTAGGCTCCATGGTAACAGCTGGCAGGGAGAAAAAAAAGAGGAAAAAAAAAGCTCTCCCTGTCCCAAGTGTCCTTGAAAAGTTAACTTGCCGAGAACAGAGGAAAAAATAACAGAAACAAAAACTGCTTTTTGTGAACTTCTGCAGACTGTGAACTTCTGAGCCCCCTCCCTTACATGTTGGGTACAAATTCTGAAACTACCTAAACTTGGGGTTCAGAAGATTAACTGATTACAACAGAAGCAATACCCTCTAAATCCGTTTGCAACCAAATAGGGCTGTTTCCCTGTCTTCGGTGCTATCTTAGATTCCTTTCCTTTTCCGTACCTACAACAGTATAATTCTATATACTTAAACATTGTTTATGTTTTCATGAAATGGTCAACAGATGTGATTAATTATGTAATGGTGCAGATGTTTCCCAGAGTGTTCTAGGATGATGCATGTTCATTTAAAGATCAAATCGGAGGGCATACAACCTGTTTCCACCGGGAACCTGTATCTCTCACTTTAGCCATCCTATTAGGATTAGGAGTTGCTGCAGGAGTGAGCACAGGAACCCTAGTCCATGGGACACAACAAATGACCCAATTAGAAGCAGCAATAGACCAAAAATTAAAGATAATAAAACCTCCATCACAGCTTTACAGGAATGTTTAACCTCTCTCTCTGAAGTTGTTTTACAGAACAGGCGAGGGTTAAACCTTCTCTTCATGAGAGAAGGGGGACTTTGTGTTGCATTGAGGGAAGAAGGTTGTTTTTATGCCGACCATACTGGAGTTGTATAAGAACCTATGAGTATATTAAGAAAATGCCTTTAAGAGTGTCAACGAGAGAGAGAGGCCCAAAAAGGGTGGTTTGAGTCTTGGTTCACACAGTCCCTCTGGTTAACTATGCTTTCATCAGTCCAGGCCTGTCCATTAATAATCCTCATATTATTGCTAACTGTAGGACCCTGTTGGCTCAACCATGTAGTTTCCTTTCTCGAAGCTCAAATTGGACAATTTAAACTTATGGTAATCAGACAACAATATACCCCACTAGGAGACATAAAATGTGACACCCTTCAATGATCACTTTCATGATTAAAAGTAACCAGAAGAAGAATTGGGGAATAAAAAGTTAATAAAATAGGTACTTGTCACTTCCTATTTTTCTGTGTGCTTAATAAAACACTGTTGAAATCTTGAGAACTGTTTGCTAATCTTGTTCCCAGAATGTGCTGTCCCCAACTGCCAAACTGCAGAATGTACTCCATCATCCCGTTGAAAGCAAACTGCCCACTCTCCCTGACGCATCAATAAATTTCCCTCCCTGCCCTCTCCAAGGAAAGTATATAAGCTCTGTTTAAGCTGTTCTCAGGACTCTCTGCTCTATTCAAGTGAGCTCTGAGCCCCAGCATGCTGGACCCTCAATAAACCCTTTGTTGTTGCATGAGACAGTCTCTTGGTGGTCTCTTCCTCCTATGCCTGCCCGACCATTACAATATTCCAACTCTATATTCTTATAAATATCTCAGGTTCCCAATACCATTATTCATCCAGCAGAATAATTCCTAACCCATATCAAACATGTTATTAAACATAACCATACACTCTTCCCTCAATCTAACTTTACAGAAGAGCAGGCACAGAGTTGGTATTACAATACAGGAATGTAGGGGATTGTTCATCTGCTGAGAACCTCAAAGATCCATGCAGATATGATCACTGGAGAAGATGTAGGCAGCTATGAAGGACCTGAGAGAGCAAAAGTCATCTTCCATGGAAAACAACCTGGTCAGTATGAAGGGTTGTGTCTGAATCAGGCTCTCAAATTTTAATGTAGAGAAGATGGACCAAACCAGGCCTGTTTGGAGAGTTGTTCCCGGGTGCCTATGGTTGATATACCATTCTAACTTGTGAAACTGTCACAGGTAGTAGGGGCAGCCTGCATCTCATGGCACCCTTGGAAGCAAATGTTAGGACAAAGTGGTTGCCAAGGCAGTGACCTCATTCAGTTCCTGAAGGAATTGACCTCACCTCACTTCCTTGTTGATGGAACTATCTGAACTTGGGATCCAGGAAGCCAGGCACACAGAGCCAGTCCCAGTCCCAGTCCCAGTGGTCTCACTTGTTTGGATTTACCAAAGACAGAGTCAGTCTTTCTTGGTACCTACTGATGTGAGGATGGCAAAATGCCAAGAGAGCTCTGAAGAGGGGCCTTTCCTGAGAAAAAGGTAGTTGCTCAATGCTGGCTCCGGACAACTTTACAGAGTTGGCTAAGGAGTACAGATCTGAGAGAGAACATGCCATTTAAAGGGAACATACTGTGGCCCACTAGTCAGAGGACACTCCAAATAGTCTCAGAATTACTTAGGGAAAGGAGGTGCCTTTATGGGTGTAGGTGTAGGTTTGTGGTTTTCACTTGTTCTGAGAATAGGTATCAAAGGCGGTTTGTTTGGATTGAGTGAACTCTTTCTGGTAAGTACTTTGACAAGGCGAGTGTTTTTATGTCTGTATATAAAACGGTGTTCGTGGTTGTAGACATAAGAAGAGAGAATGCATCAATGGATGTGTCCTGTCTAGTAGAAAGCTTGCCAGCCTTCATACTGCCCAATTTATGAATGGACTGCTGCTTGACTTATGGATGGGCAACATCTGCTATCCTCCAAAGTTCCTGTTTTCTTCCTGAATTCTGGCCTCTCTAAAGAATAGGCTCATGCTTTGGTGTCCAAGATATGTACCACCTCCAAGCTCTGTGACATGGACATGTACTGGATACCTGAAGGGAATGACGAGCTTCTTAGAAAACTCAGATATCAGTATGACCAGTAAAGTCTCAGTGGAGAAAGCCTGCTTTGTGCCTTTTGCTTACCTATTGTTTTATTGCCCTGAATGTCAGGAAGGTCTCTGCCTCAGGCCTCCCCTTTGTGAAGCCTGAAGAAAAGAGTTCTCAAATTGAAATGAATGGGCATCACCTGTGGCTCTGTGCTTAATTGCTTTGGAAAGGGATGTGTCTGAATCAGCCTCTTGGCACTGTGTGAGGCTGTGGCTTAGATTCTCAGCACTAGATGGATCCAAAGAAATATCTCATGTGTGCATCCAATACAAAAATGGCTAAAAGAGCAGATATTGTGGATGAAGTCTCTCGCCTTCCTATGTAAAGTTCCTGACCTCCATTAAGTGAGAATAGTGATACTTTGGGTCAAATGAGATATTTAAAGCCCTGTAGAGGCTAGCCTATAGGTGCATGGGTTTTCTCATGATTCCAATTCACATAAAGAATCTAAACCGCACAGTAATTAGGCCTCAAATTGGAGAAGCAAAGCAGCATTAACGGCATGCCTATTTGATCACTCTTGGTTAACAGGAAGGGTGTCTAGGCCACACAGACTTTAGGAAAATGAGGGAAAAAGGGAGCTTATTTTGGACACTGTTGTGGGCTGCGCCCCTCATGGAAACCTGCTACCAGAGGTAATGATTAGTGTCTATATGGAAGAAGATGAGGGCCATGTGGGAGTGTTTTGGTTTTAATTGTGGACATTTGTATCGTGGTTGGAAGAGATGACTGGGTCCACCTGGGCTTGAACTCTGGTGTGACTCCCATTAGAGACTGAGTTCTGGAACTGACCTCAGAGCAGTATTGCCATGAATTTTGTCGGGATTTTATTAGGCAACGCATGAGAGTGACCCTTGGAAACTGAGATCTAAGGCCAGTGTGGATTTCCACACAGCACTGGGAATCTCAGCCAGGATATAACATGATTTTATTTTTAAAGACTTGGCAGCCATAGTTGAGAGTCAAAACACACATGGAACTCACATTGTAGACCTCAATGAGTCTGGCTTCATGTGACCTTTTGGCCACTCTTTGGGAAGACTTACCTGTGAGAGTTCTTCAGAGCATTCATTGAAATGAGCTTCCTCACCATTTAATGGTTCCTGAATTAATTGAAACCCATAGTGCCTCCAACTTCATCCTTGAAAAATGGCTAGATAAATACCATGAAACTTTTGAAATTCCCATGACCAGGTGGCACTGGAGAAACTTTGGATGTCCTGTTGCTGATCATGAGTATACCAGACGGTGCCTTGATTGACTGGGTATCATGAAAATGGTGTAGATCAGATATGCCAGTAAGTTGGAGCCTGCTGAGCAGTGGGCCTAGAGCAATGTTGGGCAGGTGTGTGACACAAAATATGCGCTGGGGCCATTTCGATCTGCCATTGGCTTCCAAATGCCTTGTGACTGACAGGATGCAGCCAGCAGACCCTTATTTGTAAAGGCATCTTGTTATATGGAGAGTTTTGACCCTGTCCCTTACTTTTGGAAACTCCTCTACCACCTCCAAGTTTGTGAACTCCTGATCATATTCCATTCCAGATTTGTATTCTCAGAATTCCTAACTCTTTTTCCCTAATTGTGTCTTACTTGGGGTGAAAGTATTGTCAAGGCATTGTTCTGGATGAGAGTGGGAAAAAATTTGTGTAGCACATATTTGCATACACATTGGATTCATTTTCCAATTTTCCATTCAGAATACTAAATCCCTGACACTAACATATACCCTATTAGACTCTGACTACTAATCCTAATATGGTGGAGTAAAATAACCCAAACGGAATAGAAATACAAGCAGTTCAGAGAAGGCATGGTGTGTAGTTGGAATTGTCTTTTGCATTATATTGGGTAGAAGGTATAAACTAGTTAATTTTTTTATTGAAAGAGTTCTCCATGTGTTTTTAAAGTAAACAAATGTATGAATTCGTGTCTCCCTTTCTCCGTAGCATATTCAGCACATGTATTTTTATATGCACATACAGAATCCTACCTGGTACCACTAGTACAATCTTGTGAGGTGGCTTACTTGGCAGATACAAATTGCGAGAAGACATCACAGCTCCTAAACACTGTTGAAACAGAAAATTAAACCTATGGGTGAGCTTCCTAGATGAACAACATTATACATAAATCCATGTTCAGTAAAATGAATATTTTTGCATCTGTGGTTGATTTATATTTCATGGTGAATTTCGATTGGCATATATATTGCTACTTTTTAATGTCTGTGTGTATATATATATATATATATATATATATATATATATATATATATACAGTCTCCAGATTTTTCAAAATATGAAATATATGTGTCTTATTACACACTTCCTAAATTCATTCATATTCATGTATGTGGATTTATAATCAAATTTTCACATGATTATTCTCAGAAATATTCATCCACCTGAAATACATATTTTTTCCTACTAGTGAAAACTAACTTCAGTGAATGTTGCATACAAATCCTAATATTTCTACAGTAACTGACCCAGTTTAACATCAATGCGAGTAGATTCCAATGGGACATGCTGTGTGCTTTGACGTTCATTTTTATTCAACACTGGTACATTATGATTTCTTCAGTTTATGCACATCATAGGATATATTTTTCATCCACAGTTTCGCAAATTTATAGGCATTTGTTTCACTTTCAATCAATTCCTTCTTCAGAACACATGTATTCATCCATGTTTCTTGACTGGTCTTTTCATGAGACTTCTTTACAAAACACATTATTTTCAATTTTCATAATCATTTTTGAAGCGAAACTCAGACACCGTTCATGATAAACAATAACACTAATATTAACAATAGATGTATAACTGGTTGGAATGAATGATTTTATATCAATATAAGATATCTTAAATATTTTCAGATATCAATTCCATCCATTATTTAAAGTGGAATCAGCTATATTATTTATTCACAGTGTGGTCAATTCATGCATTATCTCTATATTCATAGACACAGGGCACACCTCTTTGTACAACCAATACTTATGTATATGTCTTCTAAATATTACTGACAGAAATGGTGTAAGACATACTCATGTCACCAGATCTACATACACATTTTATCACAGTAATATTCGGGACACATAAAGTAAATGTCACACTTATGATTGTACCGGAGTCTGAATGGAAAGTGAACATGGATTACTAAAAACATTCCTGTCCATGTTGCCTAATCCTCTCAATTATCAATCCTGTTGGTGATTACATATTTGTTTCTTCCAAAGATTATATATTCAAACTCTACCCTGTTGAAAATGCCTAATCATATCACTCACTTTATACTTTGCCTGATTTCATTATGTCTCTATTGATATGTGGTTTCCTACATATTTTCCCCAGTTCATCATTGTGACTGACCCTTCACATGAAGTTATGTTTACTTTCACTCTCTAACCAAAACACTATTGCGATACAACATATATTCCAAATCCTATATTGACACTTCTTCCTAAACCTACTATCTACCTAATCCTACCGACTATCCGTTTTTGACTGGATGTTCTCTTCGACATTCAATCATCCAAGGTACAAGGTTCTATGCCATTATATATCTATTTTTCTGAGACATCTGTGCACAATGTAAATCAAAGTTAAGTATCCCAATCAAGGGCCCAATGTCCTCTAGGCTTCAAAATTACCTAGATTTCTGTTTTTATTCATATATTTAACCTCTATATTTTTATTAATATCGCAGGTTCCCAATACCATTATTCATCCCGCAGAATGATTCCTAACCCAATTCAAACATTTTATTAACCCTAAGAATACACTGTTCCCTCAATCTAAATTTAATGAAAAGCAGGGACAGAGTTGGTCTTACAATACAGGAATGTAGGGGATCTTCCACCTGCTGAGAACTTCAAAGATCCATGTAGAAATGAACCCTGGAGAAGATATAGTCATCTATGAAGGACCTGAGAGAGCAAAAGTCATCTTCCATGTCAAACACCCTGGTCAGGATGAAGGGATGTGTCTGAATCAGCCTCTCTCTTCTTAATGTAGAGAAGAAGGACCAAAGCAGGCCTGTGTGGATAGCTATTCCCGGATTCCTAAGGTTGACATACCTTTCTAACTTGTGAACATTTTAAAGGAAGTAGGGGAACCCTCCATCTAATGGGACCCTTGGAAGCAACTATTAGGACAAAATGGTTTACAAGACAGTGAATTCATTCAGTTCCTGAAGGAAGTGACCTCACCTCACTTCCTTGGTGATGGATCTCTCTGAACTTGGGATCCTGGAAGCCAGGCACACAGAGCCAGTCCCAGTCTCAGTCCCAGTGGGCTCACTTGCTTAGATTTACCAAAGACAGAGTCAGTCTTTCTTTGTTCCTACTGATATTATGATGCCAAAAGCAAGGAGAGCTCTGAAGAAGGGCCTTTCCTGAGAAAGCAGGTAGTGGCTCAAAATACCCTTCTGACAACTTAAAAGAGTTGGCCAAGTAGACCAGATCTGAGACAGGACAGGACAGTCAGAGGACACTCCGTAGAGTCACAGACCTACTTGGGGGAAGGAGGTGACTTTGTGGGTGTGGTTGTGGGTTTATGATTTTGTCTCATCTTCTGAGAATAGGTAGGAAAGGCGGTTAGTTTTTTTTTTTTTTTTTTTTTTTTTGGAGTGTACTGTTTCTAGTAAGTCGTTTGACAAGGCGAGTGTTTCTATGTCTGTGTATTCCACTGTGTCCGTGGTTGTATACATTAGAAACGAGAATGCATCAATGTATTTGTCCTGTCTAGTAGAAAGCTTCCCAGCATTCAACCTGCCCAATTTATGAATAGGTTGCGGCTTTCCTTAAGAATGGGCAACACCTACTATCTTTCTAATTACCAATTTTCTTCCTGAATTCTTTCCAATCTCCAGAATTGGCTCATGTTTTTTTGTCCAAGATATGTACCACCTCCAAGCTCTGTGACATGGCCATGTACTGGATATCTGCAGGGAATGGCGAGCATCTCAGAAAACTCAGATATCAGTGTGACCAGTAAAGTATCAGTGGAGAAACCCTGCTTTGGGCCTTTTGCTTACATAATGTTCTGTTGCCCTTAATTTCAAGAAGTTCTTTGCCTCAGTCCACCCCTTTGTGAAGCCTGAGGAAAACAGTTTTCAAATGGAAATGAATGGGCATCACCTGTGGCCCTTTGCTTTATTGCTTTGGAAAGGGATGTGTGTGATTTAGCCTCTTGGCCCTGTGTGAGGCTGTGGCTTAGATTCTCAGCACCTGATGGATCTAAAGAAAGATCCCATGTGTGCATCCAAAACCAAAATGGCCAAAAGAGCCGTCCTTGTGGATGACATCTCGCCTTCCTCTGTGAGGTTCCTGACTTCCATCAATAGGGATCCTTTGGGTCAGAGGAGTTCTCCAAAGCCCTGCAGAGGTGCTTGGGTTTTCTCATGACTCCAATTCACATAAAGAATCTTAACCTCTGAGTCAGTTGGCCTCAAAGGAGAGAAGCGGTGTAGTCTTCACAGCATGCCTATTTCATCACGCCTGGTTCACAGAAAGTATGTCCAGGCCACCCTGACTTTAGCAAATCAGTGGCAAGGGAGCTTATTTTGGACACTGTCTTGGACTGTGCTCCTCATGAAAACCTCCAGCCAGAGGTTATGATGAGTGTCTATATGGAAGAAAATGAGGGCCATGTCGAAGTGTTTTGGTTTTAATTGTGGTCATTTGTGTGTCAGTTGGAAGAGATCACTGTGTTCACCTGGGCTTGAACTCTTGTGTGATTCCACTTAGAGACTGCTTTCTGGAACTGACCTCAGTGAAGTATTGCCATGAATTGTTTTGAGATTTTAGGAGGCCACGCATGAGATTCACTCTTGGTATCTGTGATCTAGGCCCAGGGTGGCTTTGCACAGAAAACTGGGAATCTTTGCAAGGATATCACATTATTTTATTCTGAAAGACTTGGCATCCATCGTTGAGAGTCAAAACACACATGGACCTAACATTGTAGACCTCAATGGGCCTTGCTTATGTTACCATTTGGCCTCTGTTTCTGTAGCCTTGCCTATGAGAGTTCTCTAGAGCTTTCATTGAAATGAGCTTCCTCACCATTTAATGGTTCCTGAATTAATTGAAACCCAGAGTGTCTCAAATTCATTTTTGAAAAATGGCTAGATAAATACCATGCAAGTTTTGAAATTCCCATGACCAGGTGGCACTGGAGAACCTTTGGATATCTGGTTCCTGATCATGAGTGTACCAGACAATGCCTTGATTGACTGGGTTTCATGAAAATGGAGTAGAACAGAGATGCCTGTAAGTTGGAGCCTGCTGAGTAGTGGGCCTAGAGCTGTGGTGTGAAGGTGTGTGATAAACATCTGTGTTGGGGCCATGTGAATATGTCTTTGACTTCCAAATGGCTTGTGACTGACATGCTGCTGCCAGCAGACCCTTATATGTAAAGGCATCTTATTATATAGAGGGGTTTCAGGGCAATGTTCAGAATCAGGTTGCTCTTGTCAAGGGGGCAAGCTATGTTGGATAGAAGCCTGGTTGGTGCATTCTCCTGTAAACCCTGACCCACCACACCTGACAGAACTCCCTCCAGCACTGTGTCCCTGATGAACTCCTTGTATTTTTTGAAGCAACACCAAACTACGAGTGCAGCAGCCAGAAACACCACGAAAAATGGAGGATGACCAAATGACTTCACAGTCCACGCGGGCAGACACTTAGACCCAGGTGGCCAAAGTTTGCCGAAAAAGATAGAATTCATCACTGCTGCCTAATGTTCATTGGAAAACAAGAAACCATGTCCTCCAGGTCACATAGATGCCATTCCAGATTTGATGGTCTCACTACAAAGGAAGCTAAATCTCCTGACAACAACATATACTTTAAGTGCCCAAACTCAGAGGCAGTTTGTCAAGAAGTCTTTAGGCCAAAAGAACTTCATGTTTGTGGAGTGTTTACCCTATCCCTTACTTTTGGATACTCCTCTCCCAACTCCAAGTTTGTGAACTCCTGAGCATTTTCCATTCCGGATATGTATTCACAAATTTTCTAACTCTTCTCCTCTAATTGTGTCTTACTTGTGGTGAAGGAAATGTCAAGGCATTGTTCTGGATCAGAGTGGGGAGATTTTTGTGTAGCACATATTTGAATACACATGAGATTAATTTTCCTATTTTCCATTCGAAATTCTGAATCCCTGACACTTACCCATACCCTACTAGACTCTCACTACTAATCCTAATATGATGGAGAAAAATAACCCAAACAAAATAGAAATACAACCAGTTCAGAGGAGGCCTGTTGTATAGTTGGACTTGCCTTTTGCATGATAAAGGGTAGGTGTTACAAATCTAGTAAATTTTTAAATGAAAAAGTTCTCCATGTGTTTTTAAAGTTAACAAATATGTGAATTCTTGTTTCCCTTTCTCTGAAGCCTATTCAGAACATGTATTTTTAATGCACATATTGAATCCTACCTGGTATCACACTTATATTTTTGTAAGGTGGATGACATGGCAGATACAAATTGTGAGAAGAGATCACTCCTCCTAAACACTGTTGGAACTGAAAATTCAACCTATGGGTGAGCTTCCTAGTTGAACAACATTTTACTTAAATCCATGTTTAGTAAAATAAATATTTTTGCTTCAATGGATGATATATATTTCATGATGAATTTCTATTGGCATATATATTGCCAGTTTTTAATGTCTCTGTGTGTGTTTTTTGTATATATATATATATATATATATATATATATATATATATATATATATATATATTCTCCAGGTTCTTCAAAACATGAAATATATGTGTCTTTTATACACTCCATAAATTTATTCATGTTCATGTACTTGGATTTATAATTAACTTTTCAGAAGATTATTCCAGAAATATTCATCCACCTGAAATTCATATTTGTTACCTAGTACTGAAAGCTAACTTCAGTGAACGGTACACACAAATCCTAATATTTTTATAGTAACTGACCCAGTTTAATATCAAAGCAAGTTGATTCCTATGGGACATGTTATGTATTTTGACGTTTATTTCTATTCAACACTGGTAAATTACTATTTCTTCTTTTTTTGCACATCATAGGATATATATTTAATCCAAAAGTTATCAAATTTACAGGTATTTGTTTCACTTTCAATCACTTCCTGCTTCAGAACACACGTATTCCTGCAGGTTACTTGACTGGTCTTATCATGAAACTTCTTTCCAAACACATTATTTTTGATTTTCATAATGATTTTTGAAGCAAAATATACACAATATTCATGATTATCCATAACCCTAATATTTCCATTAGATGTATAAATGGTTGTAATGAATGTATGTGTATCAATATATGATTTCATGTATATTTTCAGATATCAATTCATTCCATTATTTAAAGTTGGAACCAGTTATATTTTTAATTCTCAGTATGGTCTCTTCATGCATTATCTCAATATTCATAAACACATGGTACACCCATTTGTACCCCCAATACTAATTTATGCATCTTCAAAATATTGCTCCCAGAAACAGTGGAAGAAATACTCCACCTGATCTACATATACATTTTATCACTGTAATAATCTGGACACAAAATGCAAAGTTCACCTTTATGATTGTATCAAAGCCTAAATGGAAATTGACCATGGATTACTAAAACATCTATGTCTAAATTGCCTAATGCTCTCAAATGTCAATCTATTTGTGACTCCATATTTATTTTTCCCTAAGATTATACAGTCAAGTTCAACCCTGTTGAAAATGTCTAATATTATCACTCACTTTGTACTATACATGATTTCCTAATGTCTCTATTGATATCTGCTTTGCTACATATTTTCCCCAGTTCATCATTGTGAGTGACCCTACACATGTGCTGATATTGACATTCACTCTCTAATCGAAACCCTATTGTTAAAGAACTTTTGGTCCAAAGTCTATACTCGCCCTCATTTCAACACCTACCGACTATCTTCCTGATCCTACAGACTATCCCTGTTTGATTGGATGTTCTCTTCTACATTCAATCATCCAAGGTACAAGGTCCTATTTCATTGTATATCAATTTATCTGAGACATCTGTGCATAACATAATTCAATGCTAAGTATCCCAATCAAAGGCCCAATGCCCTTCTGGGCTTCAAATCTTACCTAGATTTCTGTTTTCATACTTATATTTCACCTATATATTCTTAAAAATGTCACAGGTTCCCAATACCATTATTAATTGAGCGGAATGATTCCTAACCCAAATCAAACATGTTATTAACCTTAACCATACACTGATCCCTCAATCTAACTATTCAGAAGAGCAGGGACAGAGTTGGTCTCAAAATACAGGCATGTAGGGGATTCTCCACCTGCTGAGAACCTAAAAGGCCCATGCAGAAATGATCCATGGAGAAGATGTAGGCAGCTATGAAGGACCTGAGAGAGCAAAAGACATCTTCCATGGTGAATAACCTGGTCAGGATAAAGGGTTGTGTCTGAATCAGCCTCTCTTTTTTTCATATAGATAAGATGGACCAAAACAGGCCTATGTGGAGAGCTGTCCCTAGGTGCCTATGGTTGATATACCATTCTAACCTGTGAAAGTATCACAGGAAGTAGGGGCAGGCTCCATATCATGGGACCTTTGGAAGCAACTGTGAAGGCAAAGAGGTTGCCAAGATAGTGACCTCATTCAGTTCCTGAAGGAAGTGACCTCATCACACTTCTTTGGTGATGGAACTGTCTGAACTTGGTATCCAGGAAGCCAGGCACTCAGAGCCAGTCACAGTCCCAGTCCCAGGGGTCTCAATTTTTTTGATTTACCAAGGAGAGAGTCAGAGTTTCTTGGTAACTACTGATTTGTGGATGGCCAAATGCCAGGAAAGCTCTGAAGAGGGGCCTTTTCTGAGAAAGCAGGTAGTGGCTCACCACTGGCTCCTGACAACTTCACAGAGTTGGACAAGGAGACCAGATCTGAGAAAGGACAGGCCGTTTCAGTGGAACATAGTATGACCCACCAGTCATAGGACACTCTGGATAGTCACAGTCCTACTTGGGGGAAGGAGGTGCCTTTGTATGTGTGTGTGTGTTTGTGGTTTTGTTTCATGTTCTGAGAATAGGTAGTAGCGGCGGTTTGTTTGGTTTTGAGTGAACTGTTTCTAGTAAGTCATTTGACAAGGCGAGTGTTTCTATGTCTCTGAATCCCACTGTGTCCGTGGTTGTAGACAGTTGAAAAGAGAATGGATCAATGGATTTGTGTTGTCTAGTAGAACGCATCCCAGCATGTATCCTGCCAAATTTATTAATGGTCTGAGGCTTTCCTTATCGATGGGCAACACCTGCTATCTTTCTAAGTTCCTGTTTTCTTCCTGAATTCTGGCCAATATCCAGAATAGGCTCATGGTTTTCTCTCCAAGATATGTACCACCTCCAAGCTCTGTGACATGGCCATGTACTGGATAGCTGAAGGGAATGGAGAGCATCTCAGAATACTCAGATATCAGAGTGACCATTTAAGTCTCATTGGAGAAACCCTGCTTTGGGCCTTTTGCTTACCTATTGTTCTGTTGACCTGAATGTCAGCAAGGTCTTTGCCTCAGGCCATCTCTTTTTGAAACCTGAAGAAAACAGTTTTCAAATGGAAATGAATGGACATCCCCTGTGGCTCTTTTCTTAATTTCTTTGGAAGGAGATGTGTCTGATTCAGCCTTTTGGCCCTTTGTGAGTCTGTGGCTTAGATTATCAGCACCTGATGGATCTAAAGAATGATCCCATGTGTGCATTCAAACCAAACTGGCCAAAAGAGCAGTCATTATGGATAAAGTCTCTCACCTTCCTTTGTAAGGTTCCTGACCTCCATCAAGTGAGAATAGGGATCCTTTGGGTCAATTGAGTTCTTAAAAGCCCTGCAGAGGCTAGCCCATAGGTGCTTGGGTTTTCTGATTACTCCAATTCACATAAAGAATCTAAACCCCACAGTCAGTAGGCCTCAAATTGGTGAACCGAAGTAGTATTAATGGCAGGCCTATTTGACCACTCCTGGTTCACAGGAAGGTTGTCCAGGCCACCCTGACTTTAGGCAAACCAGAGGCAAGGGAGCTTATTTTGGACACTGTCTTGGGCTGTGCCCCTCATGGAAACCTTTAGCCAGAGGATATGATGAGTGTCTATATGGAAGAATATGAGGGCCATGTGGGAGTGTTTTGGTTTTAATTGTGGTCATTTGTGTGGCAGTTGGAAGAGATGACTTGTAAGATTCCATCAGACGTTGGAGGAAGAGACTACCAAGAGACTGGATCATGCAACAGCAATGGGGATTTATTGAGGATCCAATTCAGTTCGCTGGGGCTCTGTGCTCACTCAACAAGCAACAGCGGCCCAGATCCCCGAGAAGAGGTTAAGCAGTGCTTCAGTACACTTTTTGGGTAGGCAGAGGCTTTATATATATCAGAGGAAATCATCTTGATCAGCCGGAAAATCGAACAACAACTCTCAAACTTGATTAGCACATTCATTGGTGGAATCAGGTCGGGCAGGGGTGATAGGTCGATCCTAAGGAGGGGGGGACATTCAAACTGATTGGTTTGGGCCCTGATATGCTTAGGTGCCAAGCTGCACAGGGTCCTAGATTATTAAACAACTGGATGGTCAGGGGGAATATTTAATGGGCAGTGAAAGGAATTGTCCTAACAGCTACAGGAATTTCAGGTTTTAGGTTTAGCATGGGAACTTAACAATACCTGGTCCTTTACATTTTAACTCAGGCTTTGCAGCTTAGAAACTTTACAACACCCGCTATTTTACACTTTAACTTCAATTTCTTTTACCCTAACAGACTGGGTCCACCTGGGTGTGAACTCTGGTGTGATTCCCCTTAGACACTGAGTTCTGGAACTGAACTCAGATAAGAGGTGTCATGAATTGTGTTGGGCTTATAAGAGGCCACACATGAGAGTTGCCCTTGGAAACTGAGATCTAGGCCCAGGGTGGCTTTCCACAGAGCATTGGAAATTTCAGCCAGGATATCACATGATTTTATTCTGAATGACTTGGCAGCCATAGTTGAGAGTCAAAACACACATGAACCTCACACTGTAGACCTCAATGGGCCTGGTTTCATGTGACCTTTTGGCCACTCTTTGAGAAGCCTTGTCTGTGAGAGTTCTATAGAGATTTCATTGAAATCAGCTTTCTCAAAATTTAAAGGTTCCTGAATGAATTGAAACCCACAGTGCCTCCAACTTCATCTTTGAAAAATGGCTAGATAAATACCATGAAATTTTTGAAATTCCCAGGACCAGGTACCACTGGAGAAAGTTTGGATGTCCGGTTTCTGATCATGAGTATAACAGACAGTGCCTTGATTCACTGGGTTTCATGCAAATGGTGTAGAACAGAGATGCCAGTAAGTTCGAGCCTTCTGAGTAGTGGGCCTAGAGCAGTGGAGGGCAGGCGTGTGATAAAACATCTGTGGTGGGGCCATGGGGATCTTCCATTGTCTTCCAAATGGCTTGTGACTGACATGGTGCAGCCAGCAGACCCTTATATGTAAAGTCATCTTGTTATTTGGAGAGGTTTCAGGGCAATGTTCAGAATCAGGATGCTATGGTCAAGGGAAACTCTATGTGGGATAGAAGCATGGTTGGTGCATTCTCTTGCAGACCCTTACCCACCACAGGTGACAGAACTCCCTCCAGCACTGTACCAGGTGAACTACTTGTATTTCGTGAAGCAAATAACAAACTCCCAGTGCAGCAGTAAGAAATACCACGAAAAGTGGAGGATGACCAAATGGCTTCACAGTCCAAACAGAGAGAAACTTAGCCCCCAGTGGACACTGTTAACCTACATAGAGAGAAATCAGCACTGCTGCCTCATGTTCAGTGGAAAATAAGAAACTATGTCCTCCAGGTCACATACATGCACACCCAGCTTTGATGGTCTCACTACAAAGAAAGCTCCTGACAAATACTTATATTTCAAGTGCGCAACCTCAGAGGCAGTTTCTCAAGAAGTCTTTAGGCCAGCAGAGCTCCATGTTTGTTGAGTGTTTACCCTGTCCCTTACTTTTGGAAACTCCTCTACCACCTCCAAGGTTGTGAACTCCTGAGCGTATTCCATTCCAGATATGTATTCACAGAATTTTTAACTCTTCTCCTCTAATTGTGTCTTCAGGCGAGGGTAATGTCAAGGCATTTTTCTGTATGAGAGTGCAAAAATTTGTGTGCAGCATTTATTTGAAATACTGAATCCCTGACATTAACCCATATCCTAATAGACTCTGACTACTAATCCTAATATGATGGAGAAAAATAACTCAAACAAAATAGAAATACAAGCATTTCATAGGAGGCATGGTGTATAGTTGGACTTGCCTTTTGCATTATATAGGGTAGGAGTAATAAATCTAGTCAATTTTTAATTGAAATAGTTTTCCATGTGTTTTTAAAGTTAACAAATATGTAAATTACTGTCTCCCATTCTCTCTAGCTTATTCAGAACATGTGTTTTTATATGCACATATAGAATCCTACCTGGTTATCACACATACAGTCTCATGAGGTCGCTGATTGGCAGATACAAATTGTGAGAAATGACCACTCCTCGTAAACGCTGTTGGAACTGAAAATACAACCCATGGGTGAGCTTCCTATTTGAACAACCTTATACAAAAATCCATGTTCAGTGAAATTAATATTTTTGGATCTGATGATGATATATATTTCACGATAAATTTCGATTGGCATATATATTGCAATTTTTAATGTCTCTGTGTGTGTGTGTGTATATATATATATAAATATATATATATATATACGTATATATATATGCACTCTGTCTAGATTTTTCAAAACATGAAACATGTGTCTTATTGTAGACTCCCTAAATTCATTTATATTCATGTATGTGGATTTATAATCAACTTTTCACAAGATTATTCTCAGAAATATTCACCCACCTAAAATACATACTTGTTTCCTAGTACTGAAAACTAACTTCGTTGAATGGTGCATACATATCCTAACATTTCTACAGTAACTGACCCTGTTTAACATCAATTCAAGTAGATTACTATGGGACATGATGTGTATTTTGAAGTTCATTTTTATTCAACACTGGTACATTGCTATTTCTTCAGTTTATGCACATCATAGGATACATATTTGATCCACAAGTTAGCAAATTGATAGGCATTTGTTTCACTTTCAGTCACTTCCTGCTTCAGAACACATGTATTTTTCCATGTTTCTTGACTGATATTTTAATGAGACTTCTTTCCAAACACATTATTTTCGATTTCCGTAATCACTTTTGAAGCAAAACCCACACACCTTTCATGATAACCCATAACCCTAATATTACCATTAGATGTATAACTCGTTGGAATGAATGACTGTATATCAATATTAGATTTCTTATATATTTTCAGATATCAATTCAATCCATTATTTAAAGTGGAACCAGTTATATTATTTATTCACATGATGGTCAATTGATGCATTATCAATATATTCTATGACACAGGGTATACCCTTTGTACCCCCAATACTAATTTATATTTCTTCAAAATAGTGCTCCCAGAAATGGTGGAAGAAATACCCATGTCACCTGATCTACATATACATTTTATCACAGTAATATTCTGGACACATAAAACAAAGGTCACTCCTATGATTGTACCAAAGCCTAAATGGAAAATGAGCATGGATTACTAAATGCACCCATGTCCAGGTTGCCTAATGCTCTCAAATGTCAATCCTATTGGTGACTACATATTTGTTTCTTTCTAACATTATATATCCAAACTCAACCCTGTTGAAAATGTCTAGTCCTATGACTCAGTTTATACTTTGCCTGATTTCCTAATGTCTCTATTAATATCTGCTTTCCTCCATATTTTCCCCAGTTCTTCATCGTGACTGACTCTTCACATGTGATAACATTTACATTCACTCTCAACTGAAACCATATTGCTAAAGAACTTTTGGTCCAGATCCTATACTCACTCTTCTTCCTAAAACTACTATCTCCTGTTCCTACCGAGTATTCCTTTTTGACTTGATGTTCTCTTCTACATTCAATCATTGAAGGTACATGGTCCTATGCCATTGTATATCGATTTATCTGAGACATCTGTTCAGAACGTAATTCAACGCTAAGTATCCCAATCAAGTTCCCATGCCCTTCTCGGCTTCAAATCTTAACTAGATTTCTGGTTTCATACTTATATTTCACCTATATATTCTTGTAAATATCGCAGGTTCCCAATACTGTTATTCAACCTTCAGAATGATTCCTCACCCAAATCGAACCTGTTATTCACCCTAATCATACACTCTTCCCTCAATCTAACTTTACAGAAGAGCAGGGAAGGAGTTGGTATTTCAATACAGGAATGTAGGCGATCTTCCACCTGTTGAGAACCTCAAATGTCCTACATAAATGACACCTGGATAAGTTGTAGGCAGCTATGAAAGACCTGAGAGAGCAAAAGTCATCTTCCATGGAAAACAACCTGGTCAGGATGTAGGGATATGTATGAATCAGCCTCTCTCTTATTAATGTAGAGAAGATGGACCAAACCAGGCCTGTGTGGAGAGCTGTTCCTGTGTGCCTATGGTTGATATACCATTCTAACTTGTGAAAGTGTCACAGGAAGCAGGGGCAGCCTCCATCTCATGGGACCCTTGGAGTCAACTCTTAGGACAAAGTGGTTGCCAAGGCAGTGAACTCATTCAATTCCTGAAGGAAGTGACTTACCTCACTTCCGTGGTGATCAAACTCTCTGAACTTAGATCCAGTAAGCCAGGCACCCAGAGCCAGTCCAAGTCCCAGTCTCAGTGGTCTCACTTGTTTTGATTTTCCAAGGATAGAGTCAATCTTTCTTGATACCTACTGATGTGGGAATGGCCAAATAACAGGAAAGCTCTCAAGAGGGGCCTTTTCTGAGCAAGCAGGTAGGGGCTCACCCCTGGCTTCTGACAAGTTCACAGAGTTGACCAAGGAGACCTAATCTCATACAGGACAGGCCATCTCAGGGGAACATAGTGTGGCCCACCAGTCAGAGGACACTCCGGATAGTCACAGACCCATTTGAGGGAAGGAGGTGCCTTTGTTGTGTGGGTGTGGTTTTTTGGTTTGTCTCATATTCTGAGAATATGTAGGAAAGGTGGTTTGTTTGGTTTGTAGTGAACTGTTTTTAATAAGTCATTTGACAAGGCGACTGTTTCTATGTCTGTGTATCGCGGTTGTAGACATTAGAAAAGAGAATGATTCAATGGATGTGTCCTGTCTGGTAGAAAGCTTCCCAGCATTCATCCTGCCCGATTTATGTATGGACTTTGGCTTGCCTTATCGATGGGCAACACCTGCTAATTTCCTAAGTTGCTGTTTTCTTCCTGAATTCTGGCCACTCTCCAGAAGAGGCTCATGGTTTTGTGTCCAAGATATGAATCACTTCCAAGCTCTGTGACATGGCTATGTTCTGGATAGCTAAAGTGAATGGCGAGAAGCTCAGAAAACTCAGATCACTGTGACCAGAAAAGTCTCAGTGGATAAACCCTGCTTTGGGACTTTTGCTTACATATTGTTCTGTTACCCTGAATATCAGGAAGTTCTTTGCCTCAGGCCACCCCTTTGTGAAACCTGAAGAAAACAGTTTTCAAATGGAAATGAATGGAAATCACCTGTGGCTCTTTGCTTAATTGCTTTGGAAAGGGATGTGTCTGAATCAGCCTCTTAGCTATGTGTGAGGCTGTTGATTAAATTCTCAGCCCCTTATGGATCTAAAGAAAGATCCCATGTGTGCATCCAAAACCAAAATGGCCGAAAGTACACTCATTGCAGATGAAGTCTTTCGCCTTCCTCTGTAAGGTTCCTGACCTCTATAAAGTGAGAATAGGGAAGATACACCAAGCCAATTGATGTCTCCTTTTGGAAAAATTGTTCCACCAGTGAGAGCATCAGCAAAATTACCCCAACACTACCACAAGTCGCTGCACCAACAGATAGTTCACAATGCATACATGTTAGTTCACAATGCATACAAGTGATACATATTCCAGGCAAGTTCTGCAAGCAGTTCAGTGATGGCTATTGCAGAAGCTGTAGATTGGTTTTATCTTTGTCTTCACCAGCACTGGGTTGAAGATTGGAATTCTGGCAATAATGGCTAAAGAAAAAATTACTTACCATTCCAGAAGGCACTAAAAAACCCAATTATCTTAACAATTTACATTATCTTGAAGAGAATTATTAAATATAATGAAAAGGAAAGGTGAAAGTCAACAAACAGTTCTGCTAAACTCCTTTTTTTGTTCACATATTAAAACAATCCTCAACAGTTGTTTACCCAATTTAAATTAAACTATTTAAATCACGTGAATAAAAAAAAAAATTTGGATCCATTTTTTCATGAGCGCACATCATATATGATATATGGATATATGTACATTCAAACATAAAACACAAAACACAAGTGTGCACAAATAATATAATATATACAACACATAACATAATAGTAAAGGCCTTATAACTTTTTACAGGTGAAATCACCATTGGAATGTCTAAAAACTCTATAGTCAAAAAATAGAACTGATCAGCAAAACATTAACCTAGGTCTGTATGAGCTCAAAAAAAAATAAAAAATAGAACTTCATGATGTGGGAAAGAGCAATAATAAAATAGATATTGAAAAAAGCATCCTGGTTCTGTCGCAGATGTAAGGATAGCCAAACTGGAGTTTTGGTTATCGGCTGTTATGAATTTGAGCCAAATCATCTTCTTTTTGGTCTATAGAAATCACTTTAGTTAATTTCTCTGGAATCCATATTGCCTGCTGTTCTTCCTGTGGAAACACACAAACAGACCCCTGACTAAAGACAATCACTGGGTCAGGACTTTAGTTAATCTCTCCAAAATCCAAATCAGCTGCTGTTCTTCCTGTGGAAACACACAAACAGACGCCCGACTCCAGACAATTACTGGGTCAACACTTTTCCATTGTCCTATTAGAATATCCTTCCAAAGTACCTTGGGCTTATGCACATTTTTTGGAAACATATGCCTTTCCACAACACTAAGTCCTGATGAATCCAAGTTTAAAAAGTTTAGAGTAAAAAGCGTTAATTTAAGTTTATCTTTGGGGAATATATACCCCTTCTCAATTCCGTCTTTGTGCTTTAATAAGTACATTTTTATTGTTTGATGTGCTCTTTCAACTATGCCTTGTCCCTGTGGATTGTATGGGATTCCTGTTATATGAGTAATGCCAAATGATGAGCAAAATTGTTTAAAAGAGTTAGAAGTGTAACCGGGGGCATTATCTGTTTTTAACTGTTTTGGAATGCCCACAGTGGCAAAATTTTGTAAGCAATGAGCTATAACATCTTTAGTTTTTTTCTCCAGCATGAAGGGAGCCCATTAAAAATCCAGAACAAATATCAACTGTAACATGCAAATATTTAATTTTCCAAATTCTGGCAAGTGTGTGACGTCCACCTGCCAAATATGGTTAGGTATCAATCCTCTAGAACTGACTCCAAGATTAACTTGTGGTAAAAAGGTCACAGAATTTTGACATTGTTTTATAATTTGTCTAGATGTTCCTTAGTTTTTTTGAAATGCTTTTGTAAAGTATAAGCATTGACATGGAACTTTTTAAGAAAATTTATTGCTTCTTCTAGTGTAAAGAAAATATGTATGTATGTCAATTGTAGTTTTATCTGCTAAATCATTGCCCAAACTAAAGGCTGTAGGCAATCCTGTATGTGCCCTGATATGTCCTATAAAGAATGGATCTTTTCTGTCCCAGATTAGACTTTGTATAGTGGAAAGCAAAGAGAAAACAGTAGAGAAAGGGGAAATCCTACCAGCATCTTCAAGGGATACTATAGCATTAACTATATACTGACTATCGGAAAATAAATTAAATACAGAATCTTTAAAAATCACAAAAGCTTGTAATACTGTACTAAGCTCTACCTTGTGAGCTGATTGTTTTGGTACTTAAAATATAAAAGTTGGATCAGGTGTAACTATTGCTGTTGTACCATTATTTAACCCATCGGTGAATATATTTGGAGCATTCATGATAGGTGTTTTCTTGTCATTTTTGGAAAAATTACAGGATGCGATGACCAAAAAGACAATAAAAGATAAGATGGTAAGTGGTTATCAAATGAAACATTAGATTTACACACGATTATTGCCCAAGTATTTAACTAATTAGCTAATTCATCAATTTGATTCATAGTATATGGAGTAATAATTTTATTGGGTGAAATTCCACACACACTCTTTTTGCTGCTTTTATTCCTATGAGTATTAATTCTCCCTCAGCCTCAGGATAGCAAGTAATAATAGTGTTAGAAGAATAAGATAAATGTATCCATAATAATGGACCTTCTTCCCAAAATACTCCTGTAGAAATATTTTTTTTGTTGTTAGTACAATAAATAATAAATGCAAAATTATATCAACTCTATCCAAAAGCATATTTCCCATATATGTTTCAATGATTTTTATTGCTTTTCTTGATTCAGGCGTTAACATTCTGAGGGAATTTGGATCTCATGGTCCTTTTAGGATATCAAATAAAGGTCCCAACTCTCCTGTTGGTATACCTAGATGAGGCCTTATCCAATTTAAGTCTCCTAATAACTCTTGAAAGTCATTAATTGATTTGAGTTGATCTACTCGTATTTGAATTTTTGGTTGACTGACCATGGTTGAGGATAATAGAGCTACTAAATAATTAATTGGAAAATTTAATTGTATTTTACCTATTGCTATCTCTAGGTTATAATTTTTTAATACGTTTGTAAGTGTGGCATACCATTCTAGCAATGGGTTTTTAACTTTGTGTGCTAATAATACATCATCCATATAGTGAAAAATTTGTATTTCAGGAATTTGATTTCTAAGTGGCTGGATTACTTTGTTAACATAAATTTGACGCATAGTTGGGCTGTTAGCCATCCCTTGAGGGAGTACTTTCCACTCATATCTCTTGTCAGGACCTTCATGATTCAGTGCAGGTATAGTAAATGCAAAACTTGGAATATCCTCAGGATAAATTAGAATTGAAAATAAAACGATCTTTAATATCTACAACGAAAACATACCAAGTTTTTGGCAAAGCACACAATTGAGGAATCTCTGATTGAGCAGGTCCCATAATAACCATCCCATTATTAATGGCTCTTAAATCTTGCAATAATCTCCATTTACCAGATTTCTTTTTAAGGACAAAAATGAGAGAATTATGGGGAGACACAGAAGGTTGTATATGTCCTTCCGCTAATTGTTGTTTGACCAGGTCATGGGCTACTTGTATCTTCTCTTTAGTCAGGGGCCACTGAGGAACCCATACTGGTCTTTCTGATTTCCAAGTAATATTTATTGTCTCAGTGGCCCTTTCTGAAAATCCAACCCATATCTATCTGTTCCTTGATCTTTTTGTATTGGTGCTGCTATACCTTGTTCTTGCTTTTCTAATCTTTTTCCTTTCCTAAAATCTTGTCTAGCCATAATAGTGGGTGAATTTTGATTGATGTTATTTGTTAATGTCAAACCTAATTGATCTAGGACATCTCATCCCCATAAATTTACGGGAAGATGTTCCAATACATATGGCTGTATAGTTCCTTCACATCTTTCAGGATCCTTCCAATCTAATACCGTTGCACTTTTATGGGGATTAGTCGCCACTCCTAGGCCTCGAAGCATTTGAGTGGCTTGTTGTAATGGCCAATGTTTTGGCCATTCTTGACGACAGATGATGCTAAGGTCTGCACCTGTATCCAGTAGCCCATTGAATTCATGTCCTTGAATATTTAGTTTTAGCATGGGGCGAGAATATAAATTTAAAGAAAGCATAGCCCAATCTACACCTGTGGAGCCTAATCCCTTGGAACCTCTTTCTACAGCATAACTGTAAAATTTATCATGTGGGCTGGGTATTATTAGTAATTGTGCTATTCTATCTCCTGGAGAAATTACTGATATACCCTTTGGAGAACTGGCTATAATTTTTATTTCACCTTCATAATCGGGATCAATTACCCCAGGACTCATCATAAGTCCTTTTAGAGTAAAAGAGCTGCATCCCAATAATAAGCCTACTGTTCTTTTGGGAAGAGGTCGTTTCACCCCTGTGGGAATGATTTGAACTCCCATCTCTGGAGTTAGTATTGATCTGGCGGAGGCACAGATGTCCAACCCTGCGCTCCCTCTGGTTTGTCTGATGAGGGATCTGATGAACAATGTGTCGTGGGCACTACACTGATGGGGTTGCTGGTTTCCTCCAGTGCTCCATATATTTGCGGTTTCGGGCCCCAGAGCATTGGGCCCCGCTCTCCATTTTTTGGCAATGGAGCCGGATGCCTTTCTTCATGATATCGTGGATAAACACCTGGTGCTTGTTTGTTTTTTGATAATGAAGTACCCTCTATGGTGGTTTGAGAATGGTATTCATTAGCCCAATGTCTCCCTCTACGTCATCGTGGCCAAATACCCGGTATTCTAGTCCTTTGATACCTAGTTTTGTTAAACCCTCCTCCTATGGGGCAATTCCTTTTAAAAAGTCCTGTTTGTTCACAATTGTAGCATGTTCTTGGCCTGTCTTCTAAAGCCTGTTTTACTAAAGCTGCCACAATTTGCCCTTTTTCATTAATGTCTATGGAATCTAAAGCCTGTTTTATTGCAGCTGCCACGACTTGCACTTGTTCATTAATGTCTCTACCAAATTTAATAAATGTGTTTAAATCTTCATGTTTCCATGGTCTAATGATACCTCTGCAGCAATGATTCGCTTGGTCATAAGCCAGTTGTTTTAATAATGGCATTGCTTGTTCTGTATTTCCAAAAACTCTGTAGCTGTTTCAATAAGCCTATCTACAAATCCAGCGTAAGATTCATTAGCTCCTTGTATTACCTTAGATAATTGACCTTGTAAACCTCCATGTCCTTGTAAAGTCTTCCATGCCCTAACTGCCTCTACAGCAATTTGTGCATATATGCCAGGATCATATGGAATTTGTTGTTGCTGATCCTCATAAGGTCTCTTTTCTAACAACAAATCTAGATTTCTCTGAGGATAACCAGCTGCTGCATTTCGCCTAGACATCTCTTTGCAAAATTCCTCATTGGCAACCTTCCATAATAGGTATTGACCTCCATTTAGCACAGCTTTACACATATTAGCCCAATCTGCTGGCGTCATGTTCAAGGTGTTAATGGATTCGACCAAGCTTACAATGAAGTGTGCTTGAGGACCATATGTTGTTACAGCCTCTTTTAGCTGCTTCACTATTTTGAAATTTAAAGCATGGTGAATTCGCTGCCCTCCTACCTCAAATACATGGCATGTTAATACTTGAGATCCTGTCTCAGGATCCGAACTATCAACTGTTGGGGTTGGGGGCCTCCCAGAACATGGAGGTGGCCTTGTTAGTTGGACATTTACATCCTCTGGTGACAGAAAGGTATTAGTAGCAGTCTCCTTTTTTAACTTTGCCCCTGATTGCTTTTTATGCTCTAAACTTGGTTCCTCTATCTTTGTCTGAACTGAAGGCTTTGGACTAAGCAAACCAGATATGAACGTCCACAATGGCAATGTGCCAACTGGCATAGTCCCTCGGCTGCTCTTTTCTAATCCTTTTAAATCTTCACCATGATGGTTCCATTGTGATATATTTAATGACTCCTCCTTCAAAAGCCATGGTCTACATTTTTGTATTGTATCAACAAATGCCCTGACTGTCCTTGATATTTCTGAGATGCCTCCTTTCTCTAACAATTTATTTAACACTCTTTCAGTTTGTTTTTTACTAATTTCTGATCCCGTATTTCTATTATAATACAACCCAACAAGATGACGCCAAACAAAACTGAGACAGAATGAATTAAAAATGGAACAACAAAAAGTCATTATAGCCTTTCTATCCTCCTGACATGTGCATCCGTCCTTTATACCTATCTGTTCCTCAGACGTAAATAGTTTTTTCTCAGATGTGAGTGGTATTTCTTCCGTCCCACTCATCTCCAGGAACAGGCAACTTAAAACAATAGTGAAGCAAAACAAAGGAGTCATCTTAAAATGGCTACCCATCCTTTCACCTTGCCCACAGGGGCAAGCAGTTTACCTTATCACTTACCCTCAGTCGTTCCCCATGTGAGCCACCAAATGCTGCAGTCTGGATGGGCATGATTCAGGAGCCACTTGTCAAAAAAAAAAAAAAACTAACTTTATTTTTAGAACCACACACGGCAAACAAAACAACTCCTCAGGAAAAACCCTCAGAGCCCAACTGCCACTACTGGCTTCCTTGTAAAGTCTCTCTCACACACACAAGCCTCTCAACCTGCCACAATCCTACTGCTCTTGAGGCCGATTGGCTGGGTGGAGCCAAAAAAGTTCCCCAAGGAGAAGCTCCATGGTCTGAAAGGGCAGGGAAACAGCCCAATGAGCATCACCACAGAGGAGCCAATCAGCTAGATGATGCTGAGGTCGCTGTGAGCCAATAATCAGCCGGCAGCTGGAAATTTGCTGGCAGCTGGAAGTTTGCTGGGGCCCCTTCAGCTGTGGCTCTCAACAAATTCCTGCCTCATTTCTCTGTAGCCTATTCAGCACATGTATTTTTATATGCAAATATAGTATCCTATCTGTTATCACATGTAGATTTTTGTGAGGTGGCTGACTTGGCAGATACAAATTATGAGAAGAGATCACTCCTCCTAAACATTGTTGGAACTGAAAATTCAAAATATGGGTGAGCTTCCTAGTAGAACAACATTATACATAAATCCATTTTCAGTGAAATAAATATTTTTGCATCTGTGGATGACATATATATTTCATGATGAATTTTGATTGGAATACGCATTCTACAAATTTTTCAAAATATGAAATATATGAGTCTTATTATACACTCCTTAAAATCATTCATATTCATGTATGTGGATTTATGATCAACTTTTCACAAGATAATTCTCAGAAATATTCATCAACCTGAAATACATATTTGTTACCTAGTACTGAAAGATAACTTCAGTGGATGGTGCATACAAATCCTAATATTTCTACAGTAATACCCAGTTTAATATCAATGCAAGTAGTTTCCTATGGGACATGATGTGTATTTTCCGGTTCATTTTTATTCAACAGTGGTACATTAATATTTTCTCAGTTTATGCACATCATAGGATATATATTTCATCCACAAGTTCACAAATTTATAGGCATTTGTTTCAATTTCAATCACTTCCTGCTTCAGAACACATATATTCCTCCAGATTTTTTGACTGGTCTTTTCATGAGACTTCTTTTCAAACACATTATTTTCGATTTCCATAATCACTTTTGAAGCAAAACTCACACATTCTTCTTGATAAACCATAACCCTAATATTACCGTTAGATTTATGACTGGTTATAATGAATGTATGTATATCAATTTAAGATTTCCTTTACATTTTCAGATATTAATTAAATCAATTATTTAAAGTTGGAACCAGTTACATTATTTGTTCACAGTATGGTCTATTCATGCATTATTTCTATATTCATAGACACATGGTACACCTCTTTGTTCCCCCAATACGAATTTATACGTCTTCAAAATATTGCTCCCAGTAATGGTGGAAGAAATACTCCTTTCACCTAATCTACATATACATTTTATCACAGTAACATTCTGGACACAGAAAACAAAGGTCACTCTTATGATTGTACCAAAGCCTAAAAGGAAAGTGAGCATGCATTACTAAAAACATCCATGTCCAGGTTGCCTAATGCTCTCAAATGTAACTCCTATTGTTGACTATATATTTGTTTCTTCCTAAGATTATATATTCAATCTCAAGCCTGTTGAAAATATCTCATCCTATCCCTCACTTTAAACTTTGCCTGATTTCTTAAAGTCTCTATTGACATCTGCTTTCCTACATATTTTCCCCAGTTCTCATTGTGACTGACTCTTCACATGTGCTGATATTTACATTCACTCTCTACTTGAAAACCTATTGCTAGAGAACTTTTTGTCCAAATCCTATACTCACTCTTGTTTCTAAACCTAGCAACTATCTTCCTAATCCTACGGACTTTCTTTTTTTAATTGGATGTTCTCTTCAACATTCAATCATCCAAGGTACAAGGTCCTATGCCATTGAATATCGATTTATCTGAGACATCTGGGCAGGACATAACTCAAAGCTAAGTAACCCACTCAAGGGCCCAATGCCCTTCTGGGATTCAAATTGTACCTAGATTTCTGTTTTTATACTTGTATTTCACCTATATATTCTTGTAAATATCCCAGTCTCCCAATACCATTATTCATCCTTCAGAATGATTCCTAACCAAAATCAAATATGTTATTAACCCTAACCATAGACTTTTCCCTCAATCTAACTTTACACGTGAGCTGGGAGAGTGTGATCAGGAAAGTCTCAGTGGAGAAACCCTGCTTTGGGCCATTTGCTTACCTATTGTTCTGTTGCCCAGAATATCAGGAAGTTCTTTGCCTCAGGTCACCCCTTTGTGAAGCCTGAAGAAAGCTGTTTTCAAACGGAAATGAATGAGCATCACTTGTGGCTCTTTGGGTCAAATGAGTTCTTCAAGCCATGAAGAGGTGCTTGGGTTTTCTCATGACGCCAAATCACATAAAGAATCTATACCTATCAGTCAGTAGTAGTCAGTCAATATTGCTCCTAAAAATGGTGGAGAAATACTCATGTCAAATGATCTACATATATATATATTTAATCACAGAAATATTCTGGGCACAGAATTCAAAGTTCACATTTATGATTGTACCAAAGCCTAAATGGAAAGTGAACATGGATTACTAAAAATATCATGTCCAGGTTGCCTAATGCTCTCAAATGTAAATCCTATTGGTGACTACATATTTGTTTCTTCCTAAGATAATATATTCAACCTCAACCCTGTTGAAAATGTCTAATCCTATCACTCACTATATACTTTGCCTGATTACCTAATGTCTCTATTTATATCTGCTTTCCTACATATTTTCCCAATTTCATCATTGTGACTGACTCTTCACATGTGCTGACATTTAAATTCATTCTCTAACCGAAAACCTATTGCTAAAGAACTTTTGTTGCAAATTCTACATGCACTCTTCTTCCTAATCCTAACTACTATCTTTCTAATCCTACTGACTATCCCTTTTTGACTGGATGTTCTTTTCTACATTCAATCATCCAAGGTACAAGGTCATATGCCATTGTATATCGATTTATCTGAGACATCTGTTCAGAAGTTAATTCAATGCTAAGTATCCCAAGCAAGCGCCCAATGCCCTTCTGGGCTTCAAATCATACTTAGATTTCTGTTTTCATGCATACATTTCACCTCTATATTGTTATAAATATCGCAGGTTCCCAATACCATAATTCACCCAGCAAAATGATTCCTAACCCAAATCGAACCTGTTATTAACCCTAACCATACAGTATTCCCTCAATCTTACTTTACAGAAAAGCAGGGAAAGAGTTGGTCTTATAATACTGGAATGTAATGGATCTTCCACCTGGTGATAACCTCAAATGTCCATGGCGAAATGATCCCTGGAGAATATGTAGGCAGCTATGAAGGACCTGAGAGAGCAAAAGGCATCTTCCATGGCAAACGGCTTGGTCAGGATAAAGGGTTGTGTCTGAATCAGCTTCTATTCTTAAAGCAGAGAACATGAGCCACCCCAGGCCTGTGCGTAGATCTGTTCCTGGGAGATTATGGTTGATATACAATTCAAACTTGTTAAAGTGTCACAGGAATTAGGGCCAGCCTCCATCTCATGGGAACCTTGGAAGCAACGTTTGGACAAAGTGGTTGCCAAGAGAGTGACCTCATTCAGTTCCTGAAGGAGGAACTAAAAACAGTTCCAACACACTTCAGTGGTGATGGAACTCTCTGAACTTGGGATCCAGGATGCCAGGCACCCATAGCCAGTCCCAGTCCCAGTCCCAGTGGTCTCACTTGTTTGGATTTACAAAGACAGAGTCAGTCTTTCTTGGTACCTACAGATGTGAGGAAGGCCAAATGCAAGAAAGCTCTGAAGCAGAGCTTTTCCTGAGAAAGCAAGTAGAGGCTCCGCTGGCTCCTGACAACTTCACGGAGTTGGCCAAGGAGACCAGATCTAAGACAGGACAGGCCATTTCGGGGGAACATTATTGGCCCACAAGTCAGAGGACACTCCGGATAGTCACAGACCTACCTGGGCGAAGGAGGTGCCTTTTTGTTTGTGGTTATGAGTTTGTGGTCTTTTGTCATGTTCTTAGAATAGGTAGAAAAGTAGGTTTGTTTAGTTTGGAGTGGACTGTTTCTAGTAAGTCGTTTGACAAGGCGAGTGTTTCTATGTCTGTGTATCACATTGTGTCCGGGGTTGTAGACATTAAAAAAAATGCATCAATGGATGTGTCCTATCTAGTAGAAAGCTTCACAACAATTATCCAGCCAAATTGATGAATGGACTGTAGCTTGCCTTATGGATGGGCAACACCTACTATCTTTCTAAGTTCCTGTTTTCTTCCTGAATTCTGGCCACTGTCCAGAATAAGCCCATGGTTTTGTGTCCAAGATATGTACCCCCTCCAAACTCTGTAACATGGCCATGAACTGGATAGCTGAAGTGAATGGCAAGCATCTCAGAAAACTCAGATATCAGTGTGACCAGGAAAGTCTCAGTGGAGAAACCCTTCTTTGGGCCTTTTGCTTACCTATTGTTCTGTTGCACTGAATGTCAGGAAGGTCTTTGACTCAGGCCATCCCTTTGTGAAGCCTGAAGAAAACAGTTTTCAAATGGAAATGAATGGGTACACCTGTGGCTCTTTGCTTAATTGCTTTGGAAAGGGATTGTCTGAATCAGCCCCTTGGCCCTGTGTGAGGCTGTGGCTTAGATTGTCAACACCTGATGGATTTAAAGAAATCTCCCATGTGTGCATCCCAAACCAAAATGGCCAAAAGAGCAATCTTTGGGATGAAGTCTCTCGCCTTCCTCTGTAAGGTTCCTGACCTCCATCAAGTGAGAATAGGGATTCTTTGAGTGAAATGAATTTTTCCAACTTACAGAGGCTAGGCTATAGGTGCTTGGGTTTTCCATGACTCCAATTCAAATAAAGATTCTAAACCCCACGGTCAGTTGGCCTCAAATTGGAGAAGTGGACCTGAATTAATGACAGGAGTATTTGATTACTGCAGGTTCACAGCAAGTGTCCAGGCCACCCTGACTTTAGGCAAATGAGAGGAAAGGGAACATATTTTGGACACTGTCTTGGTCTGCGCACCTCATGGAAACCTCCAGCCAGTGGTTATGATGAGTGTCTATATAACAGAAGATGAGGGCCATATGGGAGTGTTTTGGTTTTAACTGTGGTCATTTGTGTGGTGGTTGGAAGAGATGACTTTGTCCACCTGGGCTTGAACTCTGGTATGATTCCCCTTAGAGACTGAGTTTTAGAACTGACCTCAGAGAAGTATTGCAATAAATAGTGTTGCAATTTTAGGAGGCCATGCATGAGAATAGCCCTTGGAAAATGAGATCTATTCCCAGGATGGCTTTCCACAGAGCTTGGGAAATCTAAGCCACGATATCCCAATATTTTATTCTTAAAGACTTTGCAGCCATAGTTGAGATTCCAAACACTCATGGACCTCACATTTTAGACCTCAATGGTCCTGGATTCATGTGACCTTTTGGCCACTCTTTGGAAAGGCTTGCCTGTGAGAGTTCTCCAGAGCTTTCATTTAAATGAGCTTCCTCACCATTTAATGGTTCCTGAATGAATTGAAACCCACAGTGCCTCAAATTTCATCTTTGAAAAATGGTGATATAAATACCATGAAACTTTTGAAATTCCCATGACCAGGTGGCACTGGAGAACCTGTGGATGTCCGGTTGCTGATCATGAGTGTACCAGACAGGGCCTTGATTGACTGGGTTTCGTGATAATGGTGTAGAACAGAGATGCCAATAAGTTGGAGCCTGCTGAGTAGTGAGTGTAGAGCAGTGGACTGTAGGTGTGTGAATAAATATTTTTGGTAGGACCACCTGGATCTGCCATTGGCTTCCAAAGACATGTGACTTGCATGGTGCAGGCAGCAGATCCTTATATGTAAAGGCATCTTGTTATATGGAGAGGTTTCAGGGCAATGTTCAGAATCAGGTTGCTATAGTCAAGGGGAAAACTATTTGGAATAGAAGCATGGTTTGTACATTCTCTTGGAGACCTTGACAAACCACACGTGACAGAACTCCCTCCAGCATTTTGTCCCAGTTCAACTCCTTGTATTTCGTGAAGCCAATGTCAAACTCCCAGTGCAGCAGTAAGAAACACCACTAAAAGTGGAGGATGACCAACTGACTTCACAGACAACACGGGGAGACACTTAGCTCCCAGTGGCCACAGTTTACCGACAAAGAGAGAATTCATAACTGCTGTCTCATGTTCATTAGAAAATAAGTAACCATGTCATCCAGGTTACATAAATGCAGACCCAGATTTGATGGGGTCACTACAAATGAAGCTAATTCTCCTAACAATTACATATATTTCATGTGCCCAAACTCAGAGGAAGTTTCTCAAGAAGTCTTTAGGCCAGCACAGCTCCATGTTTGTGGAGTATTTACTCTCTCCCTTACTTTTGGAAACTGTTATACCACCTCCAGTGTTGTGAACTCCTGAGCATTTTCCATTCCACATATGTATTCACATATTTTCTAACTCCTCTCAACTAATTGTGTCTTACTTGGAGCAATGGTTATGTCAAGGCTTCGTTCTGGATGAGAGTGGGAAGATTTTTGTGTAGCACATGTTTGCATACACATTAGATTCATTTTCCTATTTTCCATTTGAAATACTGAATCCCTGACACTAACCCATACCCTACTAGACTCTGACTTCTAATCTTAATATAATGGAGAAAAAGAAACCTAACTAAATAGAAATACAGGCCTTTCATAGGAAGCATGGTGTATGCTTGGATTTGCCTTCTGCTTTATCAAGAGTATGTGTTATAAATCTAGTCAAGTTTTCATTGTAGTATTTTTCCCTGAGCTTTTAAAGTTAACATATATGTAAATTCCTGTCTCTCTTTTTCTGTAGCCTATTGAGTACATGTATTTTTTTAAGCATATATAGTATCCTACCTGGTAACACACGTATATTCTTGTGAGCTCACTAACTTTGGATATAAAAATTGTGAGAAGAGATTACTTCCCCTAAATACTGATGGAACTGAAAATTCAACCTATGGGTGAGCTTCCTAGTGAAAAACATTATACATAAATCCATGTTCAGTAAAATGAATATTTTTGGATATGTGGATGTATTATATTTCGTGATGAATTTCAATTGGCATATATATTGCTAAATATTAATGTGTGTGTGTGTGTGTGTGTGTGTGTGTGTGTATATATATATATATATATATATATATATATATATATATACTCTCCAGATTTTCCAAAATATGAAATAAGTGTGTCTTATTATACATTCCCTAAATTCATTCATGTTCCTGTATGAGTCTGTCTTTCTTGGTACATACAGATGTGAGGAAGGCCAAATGCAAGAAAGCTCTGAAGCGGGGCTATTCCTGGGAAAGCAGGTAGTGGCTCACCGCTGGCTCCTGACAACTTCACAGAGTTGGCCAAGGATACCAGATCTGAGACAGGACAGGCCATTTTGGGGGAACATAGTATGGCCCAAAAGTCAGAGGACACTCCGGATAGTCACAGACCTACTTGGGGGAAGGAGGTGCCTTTGTGGGTGTGGGTGTGGGTTTGTGGTTTTGTCTAATGTTCTGAGAATAGGTAAGAAAGGCGGTTTGTTTAGTTTGGAGTGAACTGATCCTAGTAAGTCGTTTGACACGGCGAGTGTTTCTAGGTCTGTGTATCCCACCGTGTACGTGGTTGTAGACTTTAGAAAACAGAAAGCTTCAATTGATGTGTTGTGTGTAGTAGAAAGCATCCCAGCATTCATACTTCCCAATTTATGAATGGACTGCGGCTTGCCTTATCAATGAGCAACCCCTGATATCTTACTAAGTTTCTGGGTTTTTTTTCTGAATCCTGGCCACTCTCCAGAATAGGCTCATGATATTGTTTCCAAGATATGTACCACCTCCAAACTCAGTGACATGGCCATGTACTTGATAGCTGAAGGGAATGGCGAGCGTCCCAGAAAACTCAGATATCTGTGATCAGGAAAAGTCTCAGTGGAGAAACACTGCTTTGGGCCTTTTGCTTACCTATTTTTCTGTTGCCCTGAATGTCAGGATGATCTTTGCCTCAGGCCACCCATTGGGAAGCATAAAGAAAACAGTTTTCAAATGCAAATGAATGGGCATCACATGTGGCTCTTTGCTTAATTGCTTTGGAAAGGAATGTGTCTGAATCAGGCTATAGGTCCTCTGTGAGGCTGTGGCTTAGATTCTCAGCACCTGATGCATCTAAAGAAAGATCCCATGTGTGCATCATAAACTACATTGGCTAAAAGAGCATTCATTATGGAAGAATTCTCTCGCCTTTCTCTGTAAGGTTCCTGACCTCCATCAAGTAAGAATACGAACCTTTGGTTCAAATAAGATCTTCAAAGCCCTGCAGAAACTAGCCCATAGGTGCTTGGGTTTTCAACTGAATCCAAATCACATGAAGAATCTATACCTGGTGCTGGGGATGTGGCTCACGCCCTAGCGTGCTCGCCTGGCATGCGTGCGGCCCGGGTTCGATCCTCAGCACCACATATAGACAAAGATGTTGTTTTCGCCAAATACTAAAAAAGAAAAGTATTAAAATTCTCTCTCTCTCCCCGTCTTTCTCACTCTCTCACTCTTTCTAAAAAAAAAAAAAAAAAAAAAAAAGAATCTATACCTGACAGTCAGTAGGCCTCATATTGGAGAAACAGAGCAGTATTAACAGCAGGCCTATTTGATCATTCCTGGTTCCCAGGATGGGTGTCCAGGCCAACATGTCTTTATGCAAATGAGGGGCAAGGGAGGTTATTTTGGACACTGTCTTGTGCTGCACCCCTCATGGAAAACTCCAGCCAGAGGTGATGATGAGTGTCTGTATGGACGAAGATGAGGGCCATGTGGGAGTGTTTTGGTTTAAATTGTGGTCATTTGTGTTGCAGTTGGAACAGATGCCTGGGTCCACCTGGACTTGAACTCTGGTGTGATTCCCCTTAGAGAATGAGTTCTGGAACAGACCTCAGAGAAGTACTGGCATAAATTCTGTTGGGATTTTATGAGGCCACGCATGAGAGTCACCCTTGGAAACTGAGATCTTGGCCCAGGGTGGCTTTTCCCAGAGCACTTGGAATCTCAGCCAGGATATCACATGATTTTATTCTGAAAAACTTGGCAGCCATAATTGAGAGTCAAAACACACATGGACATCACATTGTAGACCTCAATAGGCCTGGATTCATGTGACATTTTGGCCACTGTTTGGGAACCTTCCTGTGAGGGTTCTCCAGAGATTTCATTGAAATGAGCTTCCTCACCATTTAATGGTTCCAGAATAAATTGAAACTCACAGTGCCTCCAACTTCCTCCTTGAAAAGTGGCTAGATAAATACCATGAAATTTTTAAAATTCCCATGACCAGGTGGCACTGGAGAATCTTTGGATATCCTGAGGATGATCATGAGAATACCAGTCAGTGCCTTGATTGACTGGTTTTTATGAAGATGGTGCCGAACAGAGATGCCAAGAAGTTGAAGCCTGCTGAGGAGTGCGCATAGAGCATTGGTGGGCAGGTGTGTGATAAAACATCTGTGGTGGGGCCATGTGGATCTCCCATTGGCTTCCAAATGCCTTGTGACAGACATGGTGCAGCCAGCAGTCCCTTCTATGTAAAGGCATCTTGTTATATGGAGAGGTTTCAGGGCAATGTTTAGAATCGGGTTGCTATGGTCATGGGGGCAAGCTATGTGGAATATAAGCCTGGTTGATGCATTCTTCTGCAGACCCTGACCTACCACAGGTGACAGATCTCCCTCACGCACTGGGTAACAGTTGAATTCTTTCTATTTCGTGAAGCAAATACAAAAATTCCATTTCAGCAGCAAGAAACACCACAAAAAGTGAAGGATGCCCAAATGGCTTCACAGTCCACATGTGGATACACTTAGCCCCCCATGGCCACAGTTTACCCTAAAAGAGAGAATTCAACATTGCTGCCTCATGTTCATTGGAAAATAAGAAACCATGACCTCCAAGTCACATAGATGCAGACCCAGATTTGATGGTCTCACTACAAAGAAAGCTAAAATTCCCAACAACAACATATATTTCAAGTGCCCAACGTCAGAGGCAGATTCTCAAGAAGTCTTTAGGCCAGCAGAGCTCCATGGTTGTGGAGTGTTTACCCTGTCCCTTACTTTTGGAATCTCAGAAGGGAGGAAGATACACCAAGCCAATTGACGGCTCCTTTTGAAAAAATTGTACCACCAATGACATCATCAGCAAATATAACCCAACACTACCACAAGTTGCTGCACAAACAGATAGTTTACAATGCATACATGTGAGTTCACAATGTGTCCAGGCAAGTTCTGCAAGCAGTTCAGTGATGGCTATTGCAGAAGCTGTAGATTGGTTTTATCTTTGATTTCACCAGCACTGTGACGAAGATAGAAATTCTGGCAATAATGGCTAAAGAAAAAATTATGTAACATTCCAGAAAACACTGAAAGAAAACAATTTTCTTAACAATTTACATTGTCTTGGAGAGAATTATTAAATATAATGAAAAGGAAATGTGAAAGAAAACAAACAGATCTGTTAACCTCCTTTTTTGTTCACATTTTAAAACAATCCTCAACAGCTGTTTACCCAATTTAAATTAAACCATTTAAATAATGTGAATAAAAAAATATTTGGATCAATTTTTTCATGAGCCCTCATCATATATGATATATGGACATATGAACATTCAAACATATAACACAAAACACAAGTGTGCACACATAATATAATACATACAACACATAACCTAATAGTAAAGGCCTTATAACTTTTTACATGTGAAATCTCCATTGCAATGTTTAAAAACTCTATTGTCAAAAAATAGAACTGATCACCAAAACATTAAACTAGGTATGTATGAGCTCAAAAAAACAAAATAAAATGTGGGAAAAGGCAATAATAAAATAGATATTGAAAAAAGCATCCTGGTTCTATCTTAGATGTAAGGGTAGCCAAACTGGAATTTTGGATATCAGCTGATATGGACTTGAGTCAAATCATCTTCTTTTTGTTCTGTAGAAATCGCTTCAGTTAATCTCTCTGGAATCCAAATCGGCTGTTGTTCTCTCTGCGGAAACACACAAACAGGCCCCTGTCTCCAGACAATCATTGGGTCAGGACCTTGGTTAATCTCTCTGGAATCCAAATCGGCTACTGTTTTTCCTGTGGAAAGAGACAAACAGACCCCCGACTCCAGACAATTACTGGGTCAGGACCTTTCCATTGTCCTGTTAGAATATCTTTCCAAAGAACCTTGGGCTTATGCACATTTTTTGGACACATATGCCTTTCCCCAGCACTAAGTCCTGATGAATCCAAATTTTAAAAGTTTAGAATAAAAAGGGTTATTTTAAGTTTGTCTTTGGGGAATATATACCCTTTCCCAATTGCGTCTTTTTTGCTTTAATAAGTACTTTTTAATAGTTTGATGAGCTTTTTCAACTATGCCTTGTCCCTGTGGATTGTATGGGATTAATGTTATATGAGTAATGCCAAATGATGACCAAAATTGTTTAAAAGAGGTAGAAGTATAACCAGGGGCATTATCTGTTTTTAACTGTTTGGGAACGCCCACAGTGGCAAAATTTTGTAAGCAATGAGTGATAATATCTTTAGTTTTTTCTCCGGCATGAAGGGTGCCCATCAAAAATCCAGAAGAAGTATCAACTGTAACATACAAATATTTTAATTTTCCAAATCCTGGCAAGTGTGTGATGTCCATCGGCCAAATATGATTAGGTATCAATCCTCTAGGATTGACTCCAAGATTAACTTGTGGTAAAAAGGTCACACAATTTTGACATTGTTTTATTATTTGTCTAGCTTTTTCCTTAGTTATTTTAGAAGGCTTTTATAAGGTATTAGCTTTGACATGGAACTTTTTACGAAAATTTATAGCTTCTTCTAGTGTAGAGAAAATATGTATGTCATGTGTACTTTTATTTGCTAAATAATTGCCCAAACTGATGGCTCCAGGCAATCCTGTATGTGCCCTGATATGTCCTATAAAGAATGGATCTTTTCTGTCCCAGATTATACTTTGTATAGTGGAAAGCAAGGAGAAAACAGTAGAGGAATGGGAAATCCTACCAGCATCTTCAAGGCATACTATAGCATTAACTATATGCTGACTATCAAAAATAAATTAAATACAGAATCTTTAAACATCACAAAAGCTTGTAATACTGCATTAAGCTCTACATTTTGAGCTGATTGTTTGGGTACTAGAAATGTAAAAGTTTGATCAGGTGTAACTATTGCTGCTGTACCATTATTTGATCCATCAGTAAATATATTTGGAGCATTCACGATAGGTGTTTTTCTTGTCAATTTTGGAAAAATTACAGGATGCAATGACCAAAAAGACAATAAAGGATTAGATGGTAAGTGATTATGAAATGAAACATTAGATTTGCACATGATTATTGCCCAAGTATTTAACTCATTAACTAACTCATCAATTTGATTCAGAGTATGTGGAGTAATAATTTTATTGGGAGCAATCCCAAGCACTCACTTTGCTGCTTTTATTCCTTTGAGTATTAATTGTCCTATAGCCTCAGGGTACCTAGTAGGAATAGTGTTAGGAGAATAAGATAAATGTATCTATAATAATGGACCTTCTTGCAAAAATACTCCTGTAGGAATATTTTTTGTTGGTAGACAATAAATAATAAAGGCAAACTTATATCAATTCTATCCAATTGCATATTTTCCATATATGTTTCAATGATTTTTAATGCCTTTCTTGCTTCAGGCGTTAACATGTACCGTGAATTGGGATATGATGGACCTTTTAGGATATCAAATAAATATCCCAACTCTCCTGTTGGTATACCTAGATAAGGCCTTATCCAATTTATGTCTCCTAATAACTTTTGAAAGTCGTTATGTGATTTGAGTTGATCTACTTGTATTTGAATTTTTGGTGGCGGTACATGGTTGAGGATAATAGAACACCTAAATAATTAATTGGAAAATTTAATTGTACTTTATCTATTGCTATATCTAGATTATTTTTTAATAAGTTTGTAAGTGTGGCATAACATTCTAGCAATGTGTTTTTAGCTTTGTGTGCTAATAATACATCATCCATATAGTGAAATATTTGTAGTTCAGGATTTTGATTTCTAAGTGGCTTGATTACGTTGTTAAAATAAATTTGACACATTGTTGGGCTGTTAGCCATCCCTTGAGGCAGTACTTTCCATTCATATCTCTGATCAGAACCTTCATGATTCAGTGCAGGGATAGTAAATGCAAAACGTGGACTATCCTCAGGATGAATTGGAATTGAAAAAAAAAAAAACCTTTAATATCTATAAGTAATTTTGTTAAACCCTCCTCCTATGGGCAATTCCTTTTAAAATGTCCTGTTTGTTCACAATTGTAGCATGTTCTTGGCCTGGCATCTAATGCCTGTTTTAGTGCAGCTGCCACAATTTGCCCTTCTTCATTAATGTCTCTGGCATCTAAAGCCTGTTTTACTGCAGTTGCCACGACTTGCTCTTGTTCATTAATGTCTCTACATAATTTAAATATGTGTTTAAATCTTCATGTTTCCATGGTCTAATTATATCTCTGCACCAACTATTCGCTTGCTCATAAGCCAGTTTTTTTAGTAATAGCATTGCTTGTTCTGTTTTCCCAGAACCTCTGGTACCTGTTTGAATAAGCCTATCGACAAATTCAGCATAAAGTTAATTAGCTCCTTGTATTACTTTAGATAATTGACCTTGTAAACCTCCAAGTCCTTGTAAAGTCTTCCATGACTTAATTGCATCTACAGCAATTTATGCACATACACCAGAATCATATGCAATTTGTTGCTGCTGATCCTCATAAGGTCCCTTTCCTAACAACATATCTAGATTTCTCTGAGGATAACCAGCTGCTGCATTTCGCATAGCCGTCTCCTTGCAAAATTCCTCATTGTCAACCTTCCATAACAGGTATTGTCCTCCATTTAGCACAACTTTACACATATTAGCGCAATCCGCTGGCTTCATGTTCAAGTTGTTAATGGTTTCGACCATGCTTACAGTGAAGGGTGCTTGAGGACCATAGGTTGTTACAGCCTCTTTTATCTGCTTCACTGTTTTGAAATTTAAAGCATGGTAAACTCGCTGCCCTCCTACCTCAAATATAGGGCATGTTAATATTTGAGATCTTGTCTCAGGATCCCAACTATCAACTGTGGGGGTTGGGGGCTTCCCAGCATATGGAGGTGGCCTTGTTAGTTGGACACTTACGTCCTCTGGTGATAGAAAAGTATTAGTAGCAGTCTCCTGTAGAGGTGGTTCTGTTGGTTGGACACTTACACCCTCTGGTGATAGAAAGGTGTTAGTAGTAGTCTCCTGTTGTAAATTTCCCCCTGATGGCTTTTACTGTTTTACACTTTCTTTCTCTGTCTGACTAGTTTGAGAGGCCTTCTCTTTTACATGATTTTTTTCCTCTGTCTGACTGGTTCGAGAGACCTTCTCTTTTACTTGAATTTTTTCCTCTGTCTGACTAACTTGAGAGACCTTCTCTTTTACTTGAATCAATATGTCTTCTCCTTCCTCTACCATTGTCTGAACTGAAGGCTTTTGACTAAACAAACAAGATACGAAAGTCCACAATGGCAATGTGCCAACTGGCAGAGTCCCTGGGCATTTCTTTTCTATTCTTTTTAAATCTTCACCATGATGGTTCCATTGTGATATATTTAACAACTCCTCCTTAAAAAGCCATGGGCTACATTTTTGTATTGTATCAACGTATGCCCTGACTGCTCTTAATTTTACTGGGATGCCTCCTTCCTCTAACAATTTACTTAACACTTTTTCAGTTTGTTTTTTTTTCTAATTTCTGATGCCATATTTCTACTATAATACAACCCAACAAGTTAACACCAAACAAAACAGAGATAGAATGAAATAAAAATGGAAAAACAAAATATCATTATAGCCTTTCTCTCTATCTGTTCCTCAGACACAAATAGTTTTTCCTCAGATGTGAGCGGTTTTTCTTCCATCTCACTCTTCTCCAGGGACAGGCAATTTAAAGCAAATGTGAAGCAAAACAAAAGAGGAATCTTAAAATGGCTACCCATCCTCTTGTCCTGCCCTCAGGGGCGAGCAGTTTACCTTATCAGTTACCCTCATTCGCTCCCCATGCGAGCCACCAAATGCTGCAGTCTGGCTGGGCACAATCAGGAGCCACTTTTCAAAAGAAAGCAACTTTATTTTTAGAACCACACACGCCAAGCAAAAGAGCCTCTCAGGAAAAACCCTCAGAGCCCCAACTGTCACCACCGGCTTCCCACAAGCCTTTCCCTCCCACACAAGCCTCTCTCCACTTCCCACAATCCTCCTGCTCTTGAGGCCGATTGGCTGGGTCACGTGCGGTGTCAAAAAAGTCCCCCAATGAGCAGCTCTGTGATCTGAAAAGGCAGGGAAGCAGCCCAATGAGCATCACCGCAGAGGAGCCAATCAGCTAGATGTTGCTGGGGCCGCTGTGAGCCAAATATCAGCTGGCAGTCTGAAAGGGTGGGGAAACAGCTCAATGAGCATCTCCAATGAGCATCACCGCAGAGGAGCCAATCAGCTAGATGTTGCTGGGGCCACTGTGAGCCAATCATCAGCCGGCAGCTGAAAGTTTGCAGGCAGCTGGAAGTTTGCTGGGCCCCTTAGGCTGCAGCTATGAACAGGAGTTGTATGCACCATTCACTGAAGGTAGTTTTCAGTACTAGGAAACAAATATGTATTTCAGGTGGATGAATATTTCTGACAATAATCTGGTGAAAAGTTGATTATAAATCCACATACTTGAACATGAATGAATTTAGGGAGTGCAAATAAGACATATATATTTCATATTTTGAAAAATCTGTAGAGTGTGTGTGTATACACACACACACACACACACACACACACAGATATTAAAATGTAGCAACATATATGCCAATCGAAATTCACCATGAAATACACATCATTCACAGATCCAAACATATTCAATTTACTTAACAGGGATTTATGTATAATGTTGTTCTACTAGGAGGCTCTCCCATAGTTTGAATTTCAGTTCCAACAGCGTTTACGAGGAGTGATCCCTTCTCAAAATTTGTATCTGCCAAGTCAGCCACCTCACAAGAATGTAGGTGTGATACCAGCTGGGATTCGATATGTGCATATAAAAATAAATGTGCTGAATAGGCTACACACAAAGGGAGACAGGAATTAACATATTTGTTAACTTTAAAAACACATGGATATCTATTTCAATTAAAAATAGACTGGATTTATAACACCTAACCTTTATCATGCAAAAGGCAAGTTCAAGAATACACCATGCCTCTTCTGAACTGCTTGTATTTCAATTCTGATTTGGTTACTTTTCTGCATCATATTAGAATTAGTAGTCAGAGTGTAGTAGTGTATAAGTTAGTGTCAGGGATTCAGTATTTCAAATGGAAAATTGGAAAATGAATCCAATGTGTATGCAATATGTGTTACACAAATAACTTCCCACTCTAATTCAGAAAATGGCTTGACATAACCTTCGCCCAAAGAAAGACAAAATTAGAGGAGAAGAGTCAGAAAATCTGTAAATACATATGTGAAATGGAAAATTCTCAGAAGTTTAAAATTTTTGAGGCTTTAGAGGAGCTTCCAAAACTTAGGGACAGGGTAAAACTCCACAAACATGGAACTCTACTGGCCTAAAGACTTCTGGAGATACTGACAATGAGGTTGGGCACTTGAAATATACGTTGTTGTCAGGAGCTTTAGCTTCCTTTTTAGTGAGAACATCAAAGCTGAGTCTGCATCTATGTGACCTGGAGGACATGGTTTCCTATTTTTCAATGAACATGAGGCAGCACTGTTGAATTTTCTTTTTGTAGCTAAACTGTGACCACTCAGGGCTAAGTGTCTCCCCATGTGGACTTGAAGCCATTTGGTCATCCTCCAGTGTTCGTGTTATTTCTTGCTCCTGCACTGGGTGTTTTGTATTTGCTTCAAGGCATATAAGGAGTTCAACAGAGACACAGTCCTGGAGGGTGTCCTGTAATATGTGGGGGGTCAGGGTCTGCAGGAGAATGCAACAACCAGGCTTCTATCCAACATTGCTTGCCCCCTTGATCATAGCAACCAGATTGTGAACATTGCCCTGAAAACTCTCTATGTAACAATATGCCTTTATATACAAGGGTGTGCTGGCTGCACCATGTCATTCACAAGCCATTTGGAGCCAGTGTAAGATCCACATGACCCCACCACAGATGTTTTATCACACACCTGCACACCACTGCTCTAGGCCTACTACTCAGAAAGCTCCAAATTACTGACATCTCAGTTCTAGGCACTGTCTGGTACCCTCATGATCAGCAACAGGACATCCTAAGGTTCTCCAGTGCCACCTGATCATGGAAATTTCAAAAATGAAGTTTTTGAAATTTCATAAATGAAGTTGAAGGCACTGTGGGTTTCAATTCATTCAAGAACCATTAAATGATGAGGAAGCTCATTTCAATGAAAGCTCTGGAGAACTCTCAGATACAAGGCTTCCCAAAGAGTAGGCAAAAGGTCACATTGTGGTCTACAATGTGAGGTCCATGTGTGTTTTTACTCTCAACTACAGCTGCCAATCTTTCAGAATAAAATCATGGCATATCTTGGATGAGATTCCCAGTGCTCTGTGGAAAGCCCCCCTGGGCGTAGATCTCAGTTTCCAAGGACGACTCTCATGGGTGGACTCCTAAAATCCAAACACAATACATGGCAATACTTCTCTGAGGTCAGTTACAGAACACAGTCTCTAAGGGGAATCACACCTGAGTTCAATCCTAGGTGGACCCAGTCATCTCTTCCAAACACCAAACAAATGACCACAATTAAAACCAAAACACTCCCACATGGCCCTTATCTTCTTCCAATAGACACACATAATAACCATTGGCTGGGGGTTTTCATGAGGGGCGCTGTGCAAGACAGTGTCCAAAATAAACTTCCTTGCCCCTCATTTGCCTAAAGTCAGGGTGTCCTGGACACCCTTCCTGTTAACCATGAGTGATCAAATAGGACTGCTGTTAATACTGTTCCAATTCTCCAATTTGAGGCCTACTGGCTCTGGGGTTTAGATTCTTTATGTGAATTGGAGTTATGAGAAAACCCACGCATCTCTGGGCTAGCCTCTGCAGGGCTTTGAAGAACTCATTTGACCGAAAGATCCCGATTCACAATTGATAAAGGTCAGGATCCTTAGAGGAAGGCGAGAGACTTCATCCACAATGACTGCTCTTTTGGCCATTTTGGTTTTGGATACAGAAGAGATTTTTCTTTAGATCCCTCAGGTGCTGAAAATCTAACCACAGCATCACAGAGGGCAAAGAGGCTTATTCAGACCCATCCCATTTCAAAGCAATTAAGCAAAGAGCCACAGGTGATGCCCATTCATTACAATTTGAAAACTGTTTGCTTCAGCCTTCACCAAGGGGTGGCCTGAGGCAAAGACCTTCCTGACATTCAGGGCAACAGAACAATAGGTAAGCAAAAGGCCCAAAGCAGGGTTTCCCACTGAGACTCTTCTGGTCACGCTGGTATCTGAGTTTTCTGAGATGCTCGCCATTTCCTTCAGCTATCCAGTACATGGCCATGTCACAGAGTTTGGTGGTGGTACATATCTTGAACACAAAACCATTTGCCCATTCTGGACAGTGCCCACAATTCAGGAAGAAAACAGAAACTTAAGGAGATAGGAGGTGTTGCCAATCGAAAAGTCAAACAGCAGTCCATTCACAAATTGGGCAGAATGAATGCTGGGAAGCTTTCTACTAGACAGGACACATCCATTGATACATTCTCTTTTCTAATGTCGACAACCACGGACACAGTGGGATACACAGACCTAGAAACACTCACCTTGTCAAATGACTTACTAGAAATAGTCCACTCCAAAGCAAACAAACTGCTTTTCCTATCTATTCTCAGAACATGTGACAAAGCCACAAACACACACCCACACCCACAAAGGCAACTTCTTTACCCAAGAAGGTCTGTGAATATCCGGAGTGTCCTCTGACTGGTTGGCCATTATTTGTTCCCCCAAAATGGCCTGTCCTGTCTCAGATCTGGTCTCCTTGGCCAACACTGTGAAGTTGTCAGGAGCCAGGGGTGAGCCACTACCTGCTTTTTCATGAAAGACCCCTCTCCAGAGCTTTCCTGGCATTTGGCCATCCTCATATCAGTAGGTACCAAAAAAGACTTACTCTGTTCTTGGTAAATCCAAATAAGTTAGCCCACTGGGACTGTGACTGGGACTGTCTCTGGATGCCAGGCTTCTTGGATCCCAAGTTCAGAGAGCTCCATCACCAATAAATTAGTAAGTTCACTTCCTTCAGGAACTGAATTATGACACTGCCTTGGCAACCACTTTGTTTTAACAGTAGCTTCGAAGGGTCTCATGTAATGGAGGCTGCCTCTACTTCCTGTGACAGTTTCACAAGTTAAAATGGTATATCAACCATAGGCACCTGGGAACAGCTCACCATACAAGCCTCGTTTGGTCCGTCTTCTCTACATAAAGAAGAAAGTGGCTGATTCAGACAAATCCCTTCACTCTGAGAAGGTTGTTTGCCATGGAAGATGACTTTTGCTCTCTCAGGTCCTAAATAGCTGCATACATCTTCTCCAGGGATCATTTCTGCATGGACCTTGAGGTTCTCTGCCGGTGGAAGATCCCCTCTATTTCTGTATTGTAAGACAAACTCTGTCCCTGCTCTTCTGTATAGTTAGATTGAGGGAAAAGTGTATGGTAAGGCTTAATAACAGGTTCGATTTGGCTTAGGAATCATTCTGATTGATGAATAATGGTATTGGGTACCTGTGATATTTACAAGAATATACAAGTGAAATATAAGTATGAAAACAGAAATATAGGTAAGATATGAAGCCCAGAACAGCATTAGGCCCTTGATTGGGATACTTAGCTTTGAATTTTGTTCTGCACAGATGTGTCAGATAAATCGATATACCATGGCATAGGACCTTGTACCTTGGATGATTGAATGTTGAAGAGAACATCCAGTCAAACAGGGATAGTCGGTATTATTAGAAAGATAGTTGGTAGGTATAGGAAGAAGGGTGAGTATAGGATTGGCAGCAAAAGTTCTTTAGCAATTGGGTTTCAGATAGAGAGTGAATGTAAAAGTTAGTATATGTGAAGAGTCAGTCACAATGATGAACTGGGGAAAATATATAGGAAAGCAGATATGAATACAGACATTATGAAATCAGGCAAAGTATAAAGTCAGTTATAGGATTAGGCATTTTTAACAGGGTTGTTGTTGAATATATAATCTAAGGAAGAAACAAATATGTACTCAACAATAGGATTGACATTTGAGAGCATTAGGCAACCTGCACATAGATGTTTTTAGTAATCCATGCTCACTTTCCATTTAGGCTTTCGTACAATCAAAGTGTGACCTTTGCTTTTTTGTCGAGAATATTACTGTGATAAAATGTATATGGACATCAGGTGACATGAGTATTTCTTCCACCATTTCTGTGAGCAATATTTTGAAGACGTATAAATAAGTGTTGGGTGTAAAATTAGGTGTACCTGGAGTCTTTGGATATAGAGATAATGCATGAATAGACCATCCTGAGAATAAATAATATAACTGGTTCCAACTTTAAATAATTTTTTGAATTGATATCTGAAATTATACAGAAAATCTTATATTGCTATACAATCATTCATTCCATCCTGTTACATTCTAATGGTAATATGAGTGTTATGGTTTATCATGAAGAGTGTGTGAGTTTTGCTTCAAAAGTGATTGTGGAAGTCAAAAATAATGTGTTTGGCAAGAAGTCTCATGAAAAGACCAGTCAAGAGACCTGGAGGAATAAATGTGTTCTGAAGAAGGAATTGATTAAACATGAAAAAAAAAATCTTATAAATTTGTGAAACTCTGGATGAAATATATATACTATGAGATATATATATATATTTGAATATATGTAGAATACATAGGTAAAATATATGTATGAAAACAGAAATCTAAGTAAGATTTGAAGCCCAGAAGGGCATTGGTCCCTTGATTGGGACTACTTAGCTTTGAATTACTTTCTGCAAAGTTGTCTCAGATAAATCCATATACAATGACATAGGACCTTGTACCTTGGATGATTGAATGTAGAAGCGAACATCCAGTCAAAAAGGGATAGTTGGTAGTGAAAGTTTAATAAAATAGGTACTTGTCACTTCCTGTGTTTCTGTACGCTTAATAAAACACTGTTGAAATCTTGAGAATTGTTTGCTAATCTTGTTCCCAGAATGTGCTGTCCCCATCTGCCAAACTGCAGATTGTACTCCCTCACCCGATTAAGCGCTAACCGCCCACTGACCCTTACCCATCAATAAACTTCCCTCCCTGCCCTCTCCAAGAAAAGTATATAAGCTCTGCTGAAGCTGTTCTCAGGGCTCTCTGCTCTATTCAAGTGAACTCTGAGCCCCAGCATGCTGGACCCCCAGTAAACCCTTTGCTGTTGCATGTTAAAGTCTCTTGGTTGTCCCTTCCTCTGACACTAGCCCGACCTTTACATATGGAGGTTCCACAGAGATCAAGCAGCGGTGGACGAGAGACCCCAATGGACCCCCCTCAGATAAGTAAGGCGCCTCTTTCTGGTTTCAGGTTTCAGGTTAGGGTTTGGCAAAATGGCTGTCAATGAAGAGTGTGAGCTCTCTCTGATGGTGGCTGACAGTCGTGTTACAGAACCACAGGCCACGTCCCTGGAGGACGCCTGAGAGGACTCGGGAAATTGAGGAACAATAGTCTCCTTGACTCAGTGATATTTTGTTTCGGATTCAGTATTGCCAGTCCATCGGATTTTGCCGGCTACTCAGTCATGGTCTCAGTGTTGAACGTCCATTGCCTGTCTTTATTGTCTTGTCTTGCCTGTGTCATGTGTCTTGCTTTCACTGTTTGTGTATCTCTCATTATGGAACAGAGCACTTCAATGCCTCTGTCCCTGACCCTTGATCACTATACCAAAGTCCGTTTAAGGGCTCAGAATCTCTTTATTTCAGTAAAGCCCCGGATGTGGCAGACACTCTGTACCTCAGAATGGCCCACCTTTGGAGTCGGATGGCCCCTAGAAGGATCTTTCTACTTCCCACTAATTTATAATTCAGAGATATTGTCTTTCAGCCATGGCCAGATAGTCATCTGGATCAACAGCCATATATTTTAATTCAGCAGGACCTCTGCAAATTTCCTCCTCAATGGGTCAAGCCTTTCCTTGCCCCTGCCCCCGCAATGACTCCTTCCCCCAGGAACTCACAAACACTCTGCTCCTCCTCCTCCTCCACACTCTGTTTTCCCTGTGTCACCAGATTTGAGTCTACTGGTCTCTCCTCCCCCTCCTTATCCCCTGCCCTCATCCTCTAACCCCCAACACCCTCTAAGTGATACCCCTGCTGCTGACTCAGCCTCTCCTCCATTGAAGGAAGCTAAGCCGGCCCAGCGCCCTCCAGGTAATTCCCCTGCAGCACACACAGCAACTCCTCCCATCGAGGAAGCTGGCCCTGCTAAAGGAACTCGCTGGCGGTGAATGATTGAAAACCCTGGAACTCTTGGGATGCCTCCCCTTCGACCCTATGGACCAATGATTGACAATGGCCATTGGGGGAAAATTCAAGCCTACCAGTATTGGCCGTTCTTCTCTTCAGACCTATGTAACTTAAAAAATTACAATCCCCCTTTTTCCGAGGACCCCACCCGGCTCTCAGGTGTGGTTGAGTCATTGATGTTTTCACACCAGCCTACTTCGGATGACAGCCAACAACTGCTAGGGACTTTCTTCATGACAGTGGAAAAAAAGGGAATTCTCCAGGAAGCTAAAAAAAAAATCCTTGGACCAGGTGTGCATCCGACACAACTTACCAACATAATCAAAGCCGGCTTTCCCTTGAACCGACCCAACTGGGACCCCAACACCTTTGAAGGTAGGGAGCATCTGTCCACTTATCGCCGGGCTCTAATAGTGGGTCTCCGAGCAGCCGCTAGTGACCAACTAATTTGGCAAAGGTAAGAGAGATTATCAGGGGCCTGATGAATCTCCCTCTATGTTTCTAGAGAGAATTATGCAGGCATATAGGAGCTATAATCCTTTTTATCGTCAGGCAGAGAATCAAAAGGCATCTGTCACGATGGCCTTTATTGGGCAAACTGCCCTGGATATTAAAACAAAGTTACAAAGCTTAGATTGATTACAAGATATGACTTTGAGAGATTTAGTCAGAGAAGCTGAGAAGGTATACTATAAGAGAGAAACTGAGGAAGAGAAGGGAGCAAATGGAGGATAAAAGAAACAAAAGGCAGAGTAAGGCGTTGACTAAGGTCCAGGTCACAACAACAAATAGGCCAAAAATTAAGAAACAGGGAGACAAGAAGGTATACGTTGGCCCACGACAGAGGCCACCCTTGGCCTCAGATCAATGTGCCTACTCAAACAAAAAGGACACTGGGCCAAAATTGACATAGAAAGCGACAGCCACGCCAGCCAGCCATTCTGACTCTGGAGGATGACTAAGAAAGTCGGGGCTCAGATCCCCTCCCCGAGCTCAGAGTAACTTTTGAAGTGGAGGGGACCCCAGTAAACTTTGAAGTGGATACAGGGGCAATATACTGAGCCCATAAGGCCACATTGGGCCCTCTATCAAATAAAAAATCTCTATTTCAAGGGGCTAATGGCAGTAAATATCGGGCTTGGACAACTAAGAGGACCATGGACCTGGGAAAAGGAAAAATCCATCACTCCTTCCTAGTAGTCCCAGAATGCCTGGCCCCATTGATCAGCGGAGATCTGCTCACCAAGCTCTGGGCCAAAATAAATTTTAACCCTGAAGGCCCTTAAGTGGAATTTCTAAATCTTTCAGTAAAAACTCCTAGAGCCACGGCTCTAACTATGTCAGTAGAAAATGTACATCAACTCACTCACCTTAGTTCAAAGAAACTGCAGGCATTCCTGAAGGATCAAGAACAGAGTTTTCCACTAACAGACTCACAGTGAAGAAAATAACTGAATGGGTAACAAAAGCCTGTCGGGTTCATCAATTGGTAAATGCTTACCCTTCCAAGCTTCCTGTATGAAAGCACATACGAGGAACCAAACCAGGACAATACTGGGAAGTGGACATTACTGAAATAAAGCCAGCAAGGTATGGACTTAAATATCTCCTAGTCTTTGTAGATACATTTTCAGGATGCATTGAAGCCTTCCCCACAAAAAAAAAGAAAAAAAAAAAAAGAAAAGAAATAGCGCAAATTTTGGTCAAGAATATCCTAGAAGATATTTTTCCAAGATACAGCCTGCCTAAGTTAATAGGGTCTGATAATGGACCGGCGTTCATGGCCCAGGTAAGTCAGGGGTTAGCCAGGGCCCTGGGGATTAATTGGAAGTTACATTGTGCTTATAGACCCCAGAGTTTAGGACAGGTAGAAAGAATGAACCAAACCATTAAACAGACCTTAACAAAATTAAGCTTAGAGACCGGAATAAAAGATTGTACTATGCTCCTGCCTTATGCACTGTTAAATGAAGAAAATACTCACTCTGATTTTAGTGTAACCTCACCCCCTATGAAATTCTCTATGGTGCCCCTCCTCCAGTAAGGGACCTAACACCAACTCTAAGACCTTACAATCCCTTCCACACCAGCTTGCTTGACAGACTTAAAGCTCTTGAAAGAATTCAGTGATACCTGTGAAAACAGCTGGCCACTGCCTACCAAACTGGGGACGAGGGGACTCCACATCGATATCAAGTAAGAGACTTTGTCTTCGTAAGACGACATCAGGTGACATCGCTGGAACCCCGCTGGAAAGGACCATTCCAGGTTCTACTTATAACACCTACAGTGGTAAAGGTAGATGGAATCACTTCCTGGATCCATGCCTCTCATCTCAAGCCTGCGCCCTGTCCAGACATTGACTGGAAACTGGAATTGGCTGGAAACTGGAAAAGACTGGTAACCCTTTCAAATTGCACATTCGCCGTGTGGATAAGGCTATAGACTCTCCCCTTGACCCCCAGTATTTCTAACCCTCATCACCCCTTTCAGCAGCGATGGCTGATCACAAATCCTACTGGACAAGAAGTTTAATCAATCTTGCATACAGCCCCCTTAAGGACCTGGTGGCCATCTCTCCACCCAGACATTTGTCAGCTGGCTATATGTCTTTCCTATTCAGATATCCCTGAAGAAGAGGATCCCACTAAAATTCCATTAAATCCCTTCCTTATCATATGTAATGGAAACAAACATTATGGATGTAGGGACACGTGAGCCAGATGCAGGTCGGCTAGCCTAGATTACTATGTTTGCCCGGTGAACTATCAAAGCCACAAACAGCCATGGCTGTGTGTGGGAAAAGCCGACTTCTTCTCTAATCAAGGGGATGTGAGCATACAGGGGCTGCACGATGGAACCCAAACTCCTAATCAAATTCAGTACACAGCATTGGCCATATTACCAATAAGATAACCTAAATCGATGGCCCCCAGAGGGGTCTCTAGATCCTCAAATTCTGTGGAACCTTTTTAACTTTGGGAAGGGCTCAAAGGCGTGAAAAGAGATTCCCCTATGTGGAGGCCTTTTCCGTCCTTTGCTCACATCCTGAACTATGCTTCTCCAATAGATCCTCACCCTCAGCCTTCTGCTCTAGTCTCTCTGCTGTCACTCCCACCTCAACAACCTGATTTCTCCCATCCCGTTACTAGATCAACAACCCAAACATCCGCCGGTTCTCAGACCATTGCCCCCTTGCTGAGGTAGCAGGTACTTAGTTACCACTCTACCCACTCACTCCTCTCTTCTCCTGTCAGCACCCATACGGGGTTTCACCAGGTCCTTTTACCAGCTAACCTAAAGCTCAAAACAGCTGAGAAGACCCCTATCCAAGATGTAATAAAAATGGTCTTTAAAGTTGCTTTGTCATCACTGAAAACAGGTTACTAAGAATTTAAAGTCCCTCACAGGCTTTTTGGATACACACTCCCATCTTCCCCTCTTTTCTACCTGTTCTACTGCTCAAGTTTTTGTTGCTAGAAAATCCCAAACCCCTTTCCCATTATTCTTTTACATCTCTCCGTACTCATTCTCAGATCCTCGGAACTGCTCTAAGTCCCGCCTTCCCTCTCTTTCCCCTCTGTTTTACACCCACAGAAAAGTCTTAACTGATCTTCTCCAGATGTCTTCACCATGGCTGACTTTAGGACGTTCAGCAAAAGAGTCCCTATAAAAGAGTTCAGTGTAGACAAACTTCCTGTTTTCATGTGGCCCTGTTCTACTTGGCCACTGGCTAAAACAATCAGTACTTGTAAGCTAGACACCCCCTTACTAGTTTTTCACAAAATATGTGAACAAGGCCTCTGACTTTGAGCTGGGGCTTCAAAGAGATGGCTACATTTCTATGATAAAGAAGTTACCAACTGACTCCATGGTAATAGCTGGCAAGCGGAAAAAAGAAAGGGATGAAATATCTCTCCCCCTCCCAGGTGTCCTTGAAAAGTTAATTTGCTCAGAACAGAGGAAAAAAACATAAAAAAACTGCTTTTTGTGAATTTCTGCTGACTGTGAACTTCTGAGCACATTCCCTTACATGTTGGGTACAAAATTCTGAAACTTCCTAAACTTGGGGTTCATGGGATTAATTGATTACAACAGAAGCAATGCCCTCTGAATCCGTTTGCAACCAAATAGGACTGTTTCCCTAGCTTTGGTGCTATCTTAGGTGCCTTGTCTTGACTGTTCCTACAACAGTATAATTCTATATACTTAAACATTTTTATGTTTTCATTAAATGGTCAACAGTGGTGATTAAATGTGTAATGGTGCAGAGGTTACCCAGAGTGCTCTATCATGATGCAGGTTCATTTGAAGATCAAACAGGGGGGCATACAAGCCGGTTCCACAGGGAACATATATCCCTCACTTCAGCCATCCTATTAGGAATACGAGTTGCTGCAGGGGAGGTCACAGGAACCACTGCCTTGGTCCATGGTACACAGCAAAATACCCAATTAGAAGCAGCAATAGACCAAAACTTAAAGATATTAGAAACCTCCATCACAGCTTTGTGGGAATCTTTAACCTCTCTCTCTGATGTTGTTTCATACAACAATCGAGGGTTGGACCTCCTCTTCATGAGAGAATGGTGCCTTTGTGCTGCATTGAGGGAAGAATGTTATTTTTATGGCAACAATACTGGAGTTGTAAAAAATTTATGAGTAAAATAAAAGGATGCCTTGAAGAGTGTCAACGAAAGAGAGAGGCCCAAAAAGGGTGGTTTGAGTCTTGGTTCACACAGTCCCCCTGGTTAACTATACGTTTATCAACCTTGGCCAGTCCAATAATAATACTCACATTCTTGCTAACTATAAAACCCTGTTTGCTCAACCATGTATTTTCATTTCTCCAAGCTCAAATTAGACAAGTTAAACTTATGGTAATACCCCACTAGCAGACATAGAATGTGACACCACTCCAATGATCACTTTTATGATTAAAAGTAGCCAGAAGAAGACGTGGGGAATGAAAGGTTAATAAAATGGTACTTGTCACTTCCTCTTTTTCTGTATGCTTAACAAAACACTGTTGAAATCTTGAGAACTGTTTGCTAATCTTGTTCCCAGAATGTGCTGTCTCCAACTTACAAAATATATAATGTACTCCCTCTCCCGGTTGCATGCAAACTGCCCACTCGCCCTGACCCATCAATAAACTTCCCTCCCTGCCCTCTACAAGGAAAACACATAAGCTCTGCTTAAGATGTCCTCAGGGCTCTCTGCTCGATTCAAGGGAGCTCTGAGCCCCAGCATGCTGGACCCCCAATAAACCCTTTGCTGTTCCATGAGACAGTCTCTTGGTGGTCTCTTCCTCAAACGCTCACCTGAACATTACTTGGATGATTGAATGTAGAAGAGAACATCCAGTCAAAAAGGGATAGTCGGTAGGATTAGGAAGATAGTCGGTATGTTTAGGAAGGAGAGTGAGTATAGGATTTCGAACAAAAGTTTTTTAGCAATAGGGTTTTGGTTAGAGAGTGAATGTAAATGTGAGCACATATGAACCATCACAATGATGAACTGGGGAAAATATGTAGGAAAGCAGATATCAATAGAGACATTACGAAATCAGGCAAAGTATAAAGTGTGTGATAGAATTAGGCATTTTCAACAGGGTTGATTTTGGATATATTATCTTAGGAAGAAACGAATATATTGTCACAAATAGGATTGACTTTTGAGAGCATTAGGCAACCTGGACATGGATGTTTTTAGTAATCCATGTTCACTTTACATTTAGGCTTTAGTAGAAACATAAGTGTGACCTTTTCTTTTTGTGTCCAGAATATTACTGGGTTAAATTGTATATGTAGATCAGGTGACATGAATATTTCTTCCACCATTTCTGGGAGCCATAATTTGAATATGTATAAATTAGTATTGAGTTTACAATGAGGTGTACCCTGTGTCTATGAATATAGAGACAATGCATGAATAGACTATACTGTGAATAAATAATATAACTGGTTCCACTTTAAATAATGGATTGATTTGATATCTGAAAATATATAAGAAATCTTATATTGATATACAATCATTCATTCCATCCAGTTATACATCTAATGGTAATATTAGGGTTATGGTTTATCATGAACGGTGTGTGAGTTTTGCTTCAAAAGGGATTATGGAAATCAAAAATAATGGGTTTGGTAAGAAGTCTCATGAAAAGACCAGTCAAGAAACATGGAGGAATACATGTGTTCTGAAACAGAAAATTATTGAAAGTGAAACACATACCCATAATTTTGCTAACTTGTGGATGAAATATATACTCTATTATGTGCATTACCTGAAGAAATAGTAATGTACCAGTGGCGAATAAGAATGAACATGAAAATACACATCATGTCCCATATGAATCTAATTGCATTAATGAGAAACTGGGTCAATTATTGTAGAAATATTAGGATATGTATGCACCATTCACTGAAGTTAGTTTTCATTACTAGGAAGCAAATATGTATTTCAGGTGGATGAATATTTCAGAGAATAACCTTTTGAAATGTTGACTATAAATCCACATACATGAATATGAAAAAAATTAGGGAGTGTATAATAAGGCATATATATTTTATATTTAAAAAAAATCTGGAGTGTGTATATATACACACAGAGAGAGAGAGAGACATTAAAAAGTAGCAATATATATGCCAATCGAAATTCACCGTGATATATATATCTTACACAGATAGAAAAATATTCAATTTACTGAACATGGATTTATGTATAATATTGTTCAACTAGAAGGCTCACACATAGGATGAATTTTCAAATCCCATAGCGTTTAGGTGGAGTGATCACTTCTCATCATTTGTATCTGTCAAGTCAGACACCTCACAAGAACGTATGTGTGATACCAGGTAGTATTCTATATGTGCATATAAAAATAGATGTGCTCAATAGGTTACATAAAATGGGAGAGAGGAATTCACATATTTGTTAAATTTAAAAATACATGGAGAACTATTTCAATTTAAATCGACTAGATTTATAGCACCTACATTTTGTCATGCAAAAGCCATGTCCAACTATACACCATGCCTCCTCTGAACTGGTTGTATTTATATTCTGTTTGGGTTATTTTTCTCCATCTTATTAGGATTAGTAGTCAGAGACAAGTAGGGTATGGGTTAGTGTCACGGATTCAGTATTTCAAATGGAAAATAGGAAAATAAATCCAATGTGTATGCAAATATGTGCCACAAAAAATATTTCCACTCTCATCCAGAAAAATGCCTTGAAATTATCTTCACCCCAGGTAAAACACAATTAGAAAAGAAGAGTTAGAAAATCTGTGAATACATATGTGGAATGGAAAATGCTCAGGAGTTCACAACCTTGGAGGTGGTAGAGGAGTTTCCAAAAGTAAGGGACAGTGTAAACACTCCACAATCATGGAGCTATGCTGGCCTAAAGACTTCTTGAGAAACTGCCTCTGAGTTTGGGCATTTGAAATATATGTTGTTGTCAGGAGCTTTAGCTTCCTTTGAAGTGAGACCATCAAAACTGGGTCAGTATCTATGTGACCTGGAGGACATGGTTTCTTATTTTCCGATGAACATGAGGCAGCAGTGCTGAAGTCTCTTTGTAGGTAAACTGTGGCCTCTTCGGGCAAAGTGACTCCCCGTGTGGACTTTGAAGCCATTTGGTCATCCTCCACTTTTCGTGGTGTTTTTTGCTGCTGCACTGGGAGTTTGGTATTTGATTCATGACATACAAGGAGTTCAACTGGGACACAGTGCATGAGGGAGTCTTGTAACGTGTGGTGGGTCAGGCTCTGCAGGAGAATGCACCAACTGGGCTTCTATCCCACATTGCTTGCCGCCTTGACCATAGCAACCTAATTCTGAACATTGCCCTGAAAACTCTGCATATAAGAAGATGCCTTTTCATATAATGGTCTCCTGGCTGCATCAAGTCAGTCACAAGCCATTTGGACGCCAATGGCAGATCCACATGGCCACATCACAGATGTATTATCACACACCTGCCCACCACTGCTCTAGGCCCACTACTCAGCAGGCTCCAACTTACTGGCATCTCTGTTCTACACCATTTTCATGAAACCCAGTCAATCAAGGCACTGTCTGTTACACTCATGATCAGCAACAGGACATCCAATGGTTCTCCAGTGCCATCTGGTCATTGGGAATTTCAAAAATTTCATGGTGTTTATCTTTCCATTTTTCAAGAATGAAGTTGGAGGCACTTTGGGCTTTCCATTCATCCAGGAACCATTACATGGGGAGGAAGCTCATTTCAATGAAAGCTCTGAGGAACTCTAACAGGCAAGGCTTCCCAAACACTGGCCAAAAGGTCACATGAAGCCAGGCCCATTGAGGTCTACAACGTGAGGTCCATGTGTCTTTTGACTCTAACTATGGCTGCCACGTTTTTCAGAATAAAATCATGTGATATCCTTGCTGAGATTTTCAGCTCTCTGTGGAAAGCCATCCTGGGCCTAGATCTCAGGTTTCAAGGGCAACTCTCATGTGTGGCCTCCTACAATGCCAACACAATTAATGGCAATACTTCTCTGAGGTCAGTTCCAGAACTCAGTCTCCAAGGAGAATCACACCAGAGTTCAAGCCCATGTGGACCCTGTCATCTCTTCCAACCGCCACACAAATGACCACAATTAAAACCAAAACATTCCCACATGGCCCTCATCTTCATCCATATAGGCACTCATCATAAACTCTGGTTGGAGGTTTCCATGAGGGATGGAGCCCAAGACAGTGTCCAAAATATCCACCATTGCCCCTCATTTGTCTAAATTTAGGGTGGTCTGGAAACCCTTTCTGTGAACCAAGAGTGATCAAATGGGCGTGCCGTTAATACTGCTCTGCTTCTCCAATTTGAGGCCTACTGACTGTCAGGTATAGATTGCTTATGTGATTTGGCATCATGAGAGAAACCAAGCACTTATGCAGGACTTTGAATAACTCATTTGACCTATAGGAATCCTATTCTCACTTGATGGACGTCAGGAAACTAACAGAGGAAGGCAAGAGACTTCATCAACAATGACTGATCCTTTTGCCATTTTGGTTTTGGATGCACACATGGGATCTTCTTTAGATTTATCAGGAGCTGAGAATCTTAGCCACAGCCTCAACCAGGGCCTAGTGTCTGATTAAGACACATCCCTTTCCAAAGAAATTAAGCAAAGAGCCACAGGTGATGCCCATTCATTTCCATTTGAAAACTGTTTCTTCAGGCTTCAAAAAGGGGTCGCCTGAAACAAAGACCTTCCTGACATTCAAGGCAACAGAACCATAGGTAAGCAAATGGCCCAAAGCAGGGTTTCTCCAATGAGACTTTACTGGTCACACTAATATCTGAGATGTTCCCATTCCCTTCAGCTATCAAGAAAATGGCCATGTCACAGAGCATGGAGGTTGTACATATCTTGGACAATAAATCATGAGCTCATTCTGGAGAGTGGCCAGAATTCAGGAAGAAAACCGGAACTTAGGAAGTTAGTAGTTGTTTCCTATCCATAAGACAAGCCACAGTCTATTCATCACTTATGAACGATGAATGCTGGGAAGCTTTCTACTAGACAGGACACCTCCATTGATGCATTCTTTTTTCTAATGTCTAAAACCACGGACACAGTGGATACACAGACATAGAAACACTCGCCTTGTCAAAAGAGTTACTATCAACAGTAGACTCCAAAGCAAACGAACCACCTTTTTTACCTATTCGCAGAATATGAGACAAAACCACAAACTCACACCCACACACATAAAGTCACCTCATTCCCAAAAGTGGATCTGTGACTATCTGGAGTGTCCTCTGACTGGTGGGCCATACTATGTTCCTCTCGAAATGGCCTTTCCTCTCTCAGATTTTGTCTCCTTGGCCAACTCTGTGATGCTTTGAGGAGCCTGCAGTTAGCCACTACCTGCTATCTCAGGAAAGGCCTCTCTTCAGAGCTCAATTGGCATTTGGCCATCCTCAAATCAGTAGGTACCAAGAAGGTCTGAATCTGTACTTGGTAAATACAAACAAGTGAGCCCACTGGGACTGGGACTGGGACTGGCTCTCGGTGCCTGGCTTCTTGCATCACAATTTCAGAGAGTTCCATCACCAAGGAAGTTAGCTAGGACACTTCCTTCAGGAACTGAATGAGGTCACTGCCTTGGCAACAACTTTGTCCTAACCGTTGCTTCCAAGGGTTCCATGAGATGGAGGCTGCTCCTACTTTGTGTGACAATTTGACTTGTTACAATGGTATATCAAAATAGGCACCTGGGAACAGCTCTCCATGCAGGCCTGCTTAGGTCCATCTTCTCTACATTAAGAAGAGAAAGGCTGATGCATACACATCCCTTCGTCCTCTTCAGGTTGTTTGCCATGAAGATGGATTTTGCTCTCTCAGATCCTTCGTAGCTGCCTACATCTTCTCCAGGGATCATTTCTGCATCGAACTTTGAGGTTCTCAGCAGTTGGAAGATACCCTACATTCCTGTATTGTAAGGCGAACTCTGTCCCTGCTCTTTTGTAATTTTAGATTGAAGCAACAGTGTATGGTTAGGGTTAATAACAGGTTCGATTTGGGCAAGGAATCATTATGCGGGATGAATAATGGTATTGGGAACCTGCAATATTTATAGGAATATAGAGATGAAATATAAGTATGAAAACAGAAATCTAGGTAAGATTTGAAGCTCAGAAATGCATTGGGCAACTGATTGCGATACGTAGCTTTGAATTACGTTCTAGATACATGTTTCAGAAAAATCGATATACAATGGCATAGGATCTTGTACCTTGGATGATTGAATGTAGTAGAGAACATCTACTCAAAAAGGGATAGTCGATAGTATCAGGAAGATAGTCAGTATGTTTCGGAAGAAGAGTGAGTATAGGATTTGGACCAAAGATCTTTAGCAATAGTGTTTCCGTTACAGAGTGAATGTCAATGTCAGCACATGTGAAGGGTCAGTCACAATGTTGAACTGGAGAAAATATGTAGGAAAGTAGATATCAATAGAGACATTAGGAAATCAGGCAAAGTACAAAGTGAGTGAAAAAATTAGACATTTTCAATGGTATTGAGGTTGAATATATAATCTTAGGAAGAAACAAATATGTAGTCACCAACAGGATGATCATTTGAAAGCATTAGGCAACCTGGACATGGATGTTTTTAGTAATCCATGTTCAGTTTCCGTTTAGGCTTTGTTACAGTCATTCGTGTGACTTTTGCATTTTGTGTCCAGAATACTACTGTGATAACATGCATATGTAGATCAGGTGACATGAGTATTTCTTCCACCATTTCTGGGAGCAATATTTTGAAGATGTATAAATTAGTATTGGGGGTACAAAGAGGTGTAACCTGTGTCTATGAATATAGAGATAATGCATGAATAGACCATACTGTGAATAGATAATATAACTGGTTCCACTTTACAAAATGTATTGAATTGATATCTGAAAATATATAAGAAATCTTACATTAATATAAAATCATTCATTCCAACCAGTTATACATCTAATAGTTATATTATAGTTATGATTTATCATGCAGTGTGTGTCCGTTTTGCTTCAAAAGTGATAAAGGAATTCGAAAATAATGTGTTTGGAAAGAAATCTCATGAAAAGTTCAGTCAAGAAACATGGAGGAATCCATGTGTTCTAAAGCAGGAAGTGATTGAAAGTGAAACAAATGCCTATAAATTTGCTAACCTGTGGAGGAAATATATATCCTATGATGTGCATAAACTGAAGAAATTGTAATGTCCCAGTGTTGAATAAAAATGAACATCGATAAACACATCATGTCCCATAGGCATCAACTTGCATTGATGATAAACTGTGTCAGTTACTATTGAAATATTAGGATTTGTATGCACCATTCACTGAAGTTAGTTTTCAGTACTAGGAAACAAATATGTATTTCAGGTGGATGAAATTTTTTGAGAATAATCTTGTGAAAAGTTGATTATAAATCCACATTCATGAACATGAATAAAATTAGGGAGTGTATATAAGACACATATATTTCATATTTTGAAAAATAGAAGGAGAGAGTGTATATATATATATATATATATATATATATATATATATATATATATACACACACAGACACACACACATACACACCCAGAAACATTAAAAATAGCAATATATGCCAATCAAAATTCACCATGAAATATATATCATCCACAGATCCAAAAATATTCATTGTACTGAACATGGATTTGTGTATAATTTTGTTCAACTAGGAAGCTGACCCATAGGTTGAATTTTCAGTTCCAACGACATTTAGAAGGAGTGATCTTTTCTCTCAATTTGTATCTGCCAAGTTAGCCACCTCACAAGAATGTACGTGTAGTACCAGGTAGGATTCTCTATGTGTATATAAAAATATATTTGCTGAGTAGGCTACAGAGAAAGAGAGACAAGAATTCACATATTTGTTATCTTTAAAACCACATGGACAACTATTGCAACAAAAAATTGTCTAGATTTATAACCCCTAACCTTTTAAATGCAAATGGCAAGTCCAACTATACACCATGCCTCCTCTGAACTGCTCGTATTTCTATTATGTTTGGGTTATTTTTCTGCCTCATATTAGGATTAGTAGTCAGAGACTAGTAGGGTGTGGTTTAGTGTCAGAGATAAAGTATTTGAAATGGAAAATTGGAAAATGAATCCAATATGTATGCAAATATGTCCTACACAAAAGTCTTCCCACTCTCATCCAGATAAATCCTTTGACATTACCTTCACCCCATGTAAGATGCAATTCGAAGAGAAGAGTTAGAAAATCTGTGAATACATATCTGGAATGGAAAATGCACAGGAGTTCACAACCTTGGAGGTGGTAGAGGAGTTTCCAAAAGTAAGTGACTGTGTAAACACTCCACAAACATGGAACTCTGCTGGCCAATAGCCTTCTTGTAAAACTGCCTCTGAGTTTGGACACTTGAAATATATCTTGTTGTCTGGAGCTTTAGCTTCATTTCTGGTGAGACCATCAAACCTGGATCTGCATCTATGTGACCTGGAGGACATCGTTTCTTATTTTCCATTGAACATGTGGTACCAGTGTTGATTTCCTCTTTGTTGGCAAACTGTGGCCACTGGAAGCTTATTGTCTCCCTGAGTGGACTGTGAAGCCATTTGGTCATCCTGCCCTTTTTGTGGTGTTTCTTTCTTTTTTTTTTTAATTTTATTTTTTTATTGGTTGTTCAAAACCCTACAAAGCTCTTGACATATCAAATTTCATACATTAGCATACATTAGCTTCAAGTGAGTTATGAACTCCCTTTTTTGCCCCAAGTACAGATTGCAGAATCACATGGGTTACACATCCACATTTTTACATTATTCCATAATAGTAACTGTTGTATTCTGCTACCTTTCCTATCCTCTACTATCCCCCCTCCCCTCCCCTCCCATCTTCTCTCTCTACCCCTTCTACTGTAATTCATTTCTCACCTTGTTTATTTTCCCATTCCACTTACAACCTCTTATATGTAATTTAGTATAACAATGAGGGTCTCCCTCCGTTTCCATGCAATTCCCCTTTTCTCTCCCTTTCCCTCCCACCTCATGTCTCTGTTTAATGTTAATCTTTTCTTCCTGCTCTTCCTCCCTGCTTTATACTTAGTTGCTCTCATTATATCAAAGATGACATTTGGTATTTGTTTTTTAGGGATTGGCTAGCTTCACTAAGCATAATCTGCTCTAGTGCCATCCATTTCCCTGCAAATTCCAAGATTTTGTCATTTTTTAGTGCTGCGTAATACTCCATGGTGTATAGATGCCACATTTTTTTAATCCATTCATGCATTGAAGGGCATCTGGGTTTGTTCCACAATCTAGCTATTGTAAATTGTGCTGCTATGAACATCGATGTGGCAGTATCCCTGTAATACGCTCTTTTAAGGTCTTCAGGGAATAGTCCGAGAAGGGCAATAGCTGGGTCAAATGGTGGTTCCATTCCTAGCTTTCCCAGGAATCTCCATACTGCTTTCCAAATTGGCCGCACCAATTTGCAGCCCCACCAGCAATGTACAAGAGGACCCTTTTCTCACTCCAGTAAGATTGGCAGCCATTATGAAATCAAACAACAACAAGTGCTGGCGAGGTTGTGGTGTTTCTTGATGCTGCAATGGGAGGTTGGTATTTGCTTCATGAAATACAAGGAGTTCAACTAGGATATAGGGCTGGAGGGAGTTCTGTCACGTGTGTTGGGTCAGGGTGTGCAGGAGAATTCACCAACCAGGGTTCTATCCCACATAACTTGCCCCCTTGACCATAGCAACTTGATTGTGAACATTGCCTGAAACCTCTCCATATAACAAGATGCCTTTTCATATAATGGTTTGCTGGCTGTACCAAGTCAGTCACAAGCTATTTGGAAGCCAATGGCAGATCCACATGGCGACACCACAGTTGTATTATCACACACCTGCCCACCACTGCTCTAGGCCCACTACTCAGCAGGCTCCAACTTACTGGCGTCTCTGTTCTGCACCATTTTCATGAAACCCAGTCAATCAAGGCACTGTCTGTAACACAACAATCAAGCCACTGTCTGCAACAGAACATCCAATGGTTCTCCAGTGCCACTTGGTCATTGGGAATTTCAAAAATATCATGGTATTTATCTATCCATTTTTCAAGAATGAAGTTGGAGGCACTTTGGGGTTTCCATTCTTCATGGAACCATTACATGGGGAGGAAGCTCATTTCAATGAAAGCTCTGAGGAACTCTAACAGGCAAGGCTTCCCAAACACTGGCCAAAAGGTCACATGAAGCAAGGCCTATGGAGGTCTACAACGGGAGGTCCATGTGTCTTTTGACTCTTAACTATGGCTGCCAAGTTTTTCAGAATAAAATTATGCGATATCCTTGCTGAGATTTTCAGTTCTCTGAGGAAAGCCATCCTGGGCCTAGATCTCAGGTTTCAAAGGCAACTCTCATGTGTGGCCTCCTACAATGCCAACACAATTAATGGCAATACTTCTCTGAGGTCAGTTCCAGAACTCAGTCTCTAAGAGGAATCACACCTGAGTTCAAGACCATGTGGACCCTGTCATCTCTTCCAACCGCCACACAAATGACCACAATTAAAACCCAAACATTCCCACATGGCCCTCATCTTCAGCCGTATAGACACTCATCATAAACTCTAGCTGGAGGTTTCCATGAGGGGCGCAGCCAAAGACAATGTCTAAAATATGCACCCTTGCCCCTCATTTGTCTAAATTCAGTGTGGCCTGGACACCCTTCATTTGAACCAGGAGTGATCAAATAGGCCTGCTGTTAATGCTGCTCTGCTTCTCCAATTTGAGGCCTACTGACAGTCAGGTATAGATTCATTATGTGATTTGGCATCATGAGAGAACCCAAGTACTTCTGCAGGATTTGAATAACTCATTTGACCCATAGGAATCCTATTCTCACTTGATGGAGTTCCGGAACCTATCAGAGGAAGGCAAGAGACTTCATCTACAATGACTGATCTCTTTGCCATTTTGGTTTTGGATGCACACAAGGGATCTTCTTTACATCTATCAGGAGCTGAGAATCTTAGCCACAGCCTCAAACAGGGCCTAGTGTCTGATTAAGACAACATCCTTTTCAAAGCAATTAAGCAAAGAGCCACAGGAGATGCCCATTCATTTTCATTTGAAAACTGTTTCTTCAGGCTTCACAAAAGGGTGGCCTGAGGCAAAGACCTTCTTGACATTCAAGGCAATAGAACCATAGTTAAGCAAATGGCCCAAAGTAGGGTTTCTCCACTGAGACTTTACTGCTCACACTGATGTCTGAGTTTTCCGAGATGTTCCCATTCCCTTCAGCTATCAAGAACATGGACATGTCACAGAGCTTGGAGGTGGTACATATCTTGCACAATAAATCATGAGCCTATTCTGGAGAGTGGCCAGAATTCAGGAAGAAAACAGAAACTTAGGATGTTAGTAGATGTTTAAGATCCATAAGGCAAACCACAGTCCATTCATCAATTGAGCAGGATGAATGCTGGGAAGCTTTCTACTAGACAGGACACCTCCATTGATGCATTCTCTTTTCTAATGTCTAAAACCACGGACACAGTGGATACACAGACATAGAAAGTCGCCTTGTCAAAAGACTTACTAGAAACAGTCGACTCCAAACCAGACCAACCACCTTTCCTACCTATTCTCAGAACATGAGACAAAACCGCAAACTCACACCCACACACAAAGGCACCTCCTTCCAAAAGTAGGTCTGTAACTATCCAGAATGTCTTCTGACTGGTGGGCCATACTATGTTCCCCACAAAATGGCCTCTCCTGTCTCAGATCTTGTCTCCTTGGCCAACTCTGTGATGCTTTGAGGGGCCAACCGTTAGCCACTACCTGCTATCTCAGGAAAAGCTTCTCTTCAGAGCTCTACTGACATTTGGCCATCCTCACATCAGTAGGTACCAAGAAGGTCTGATCTGTACTTGGTAAATTCAAACAAGTGAGCCCACTGGGACAGGGACTGAGACTGGCTCTCGGTGCCTGGCTTCTTGCATCAAAATTTCCGAATGTTCCATCACCAAGGAAGTTAGGTAGGTCACTTCCTTCAGGAACTGAAAGAGGTCACTGCCTTGGCAACAACTTTGCCCTAACCGTTGCTTCCAAGGGTTCCATTAGATAGAGGCTGCCCCTACTTCCTTTGAAAATTTGACTAGTTTCAATTGTATATCAAAATAGGCACCTGGGAACAGCTCTCCATGCAGGTCTGGTTAGGTCAATCTTCTCTACATTAAAAAGAGAGAGGCTGATGCATACACATCCCTTTTTCCTGTCTAGATTGTTTGCCATTGAAGATGGCTTTTGCTCTCACAGGTCCTTCATAGCTGCTGACATCTTCTCCAGGGATTATTTCTGCATCGAACTTTGAGGTTCTCAGCAGTTGGAAGATACCCTACATTCCTGTATTGTAAGGCGAACTCTGTCCCTGCTCTTTTGTAATTTTAGATTGAAGCAACAGTGTATGGTTAGGGTTAATAACAGGTTCGATTTGGGTAAGGAATCATTATGCGGGATGAATAATGGTATTGGGAACCTGCAATATTTATAGGAATATAGAGATAAAATATAAGTATGAAAACAGAAATCTAGGTAAGATTTGAAGCTCAGAAATGCATTGGGCAACTGATTGCGATTCGTAGCTTTGAATTACGTTCTAGATACATGTTTCAGAAAAATCGATATACAATGGCATAGGATCTTGTACCTTGGATGATTGAATGTAGTAGAGAACATCTACTCAAAAAGGGATAGTCGATAGGATCAGGAAGATAGTCAGTATGTTTCGGAAGAAGAGCGAGTATAGGATTTGGACCAAAGATCTTTAGCAATAGTGTTTCCGTTACAGAGTGAATGTCAATGTCAGCACATGTGAAGGGTCAGTCACAATGTTGAACTGGAGAAAATATGTAGGAAAGTAGATATCAATAGAGACATTAGGAAATCACGCAAAAGTATCAAGTGAGTGAAAAAATTAAACATTTTCAACAGTTTTGAGGTTGAATATATAATCTTAGGAAGAAACAAATATGTAGCCAGCAATAGTATTGACATTTGAGAGCATTAGGCAACCTGGTCAGGGATGTTTTTAGTAATCCATGTTCAGTTTACCTTTAGGCTTTGGTACAATCATACGTGTGGCTTTTGCATTTTGTGTCCAGAATATTACAGTGATAACATGCATATGTAGATCAGGTGACATGAGTATTTCTTCCACCATTTCTGGGAGCAATATTTCAAATATGTATAGATTAGTATTGGGGGTACAACCAGGTGTACCCTGTGTCTATGAATATAGAGATAATGCATGAATAGACCATACTGTGAATAAATAATATAACTTGTTACACTTTAAACAATGTATTGAATTGATATCAGAAAATATATAAAAAATCTTTTATTGATATATAATCATTCATTCCAACCAGTAATACATCTAATGGTGATATTACAGTGATGGTTTATCATGAAGTGTGTGTCCGTTTTGCTTCTAAAGTGATAAAGGATATCGAAAATAATGTGTTTGGATAGAAGTCTCATGAACAGACCAGTCAAGAAACATGGAGGAATACATGTGTTCTGAAGCAGGAAGTGATTGAAAGTGAAACAAATGCCTATATATTTGCTAACCTGTGGAGGAAATATATATCCTACGATGTGCATAAAATGAAGAAATTTTAATGTCCCAGTGTTGAATAAAAATGAACATCAATATACACATCATGTCCTATAGGAATCTACTTGCTTTGATGATAAACTGTTGGTGGAGGCGATCCCCCACTCACTGTCTTGACAGGGTCACAGTGAGAAAAAGTGTTGGCAAAGCCGCTCTCCCACTGTCTTGACAGGGTCACAGTGAGGATGAATGCTGGCAAAGCCACACTGGTTGGTGGGTAACCGAAACCATGAGACCCTTTTTTATGTAATTGGACTTTGCATTTTCATGCTTATGTTTCTCACAGGAGGCATGAGTATGTTAAATGCCAAACAAATTAAATTTCAGATGGCTAGAACAGAACAGGTAGTTCAAGCCTTGGAGGCCGTTCCACCCACCCCTCAGCATATCAAGGACAAAGTAAAAGGCTATTCTTCTATCTTAGTACATTGTGGACAAACCTAATAATGGACAACAATCATCCTCTGAAAAATAAATTCTTTGAGAACTAGTGCACCTTGACTGAGAAACAAATTCTTTGAGAACTAGTGCACCTTGACTGAGAAACAAACTCTTTGAGAACTAGTGTACCTTGACTGAGAAACAAAGAAACTCTTCGAGAAAGCAGCTCAACCAGTTTTATGAGAATAAATTTAGGAATCAATTAAAATAGGTTTATAAGACACAGTTTTAAAATAATGTTAGAAATGTTATTTTATTTAGATTCTTAAGTTTAGAAATTCTTAAATCTTTAGTTGTATAGCTTTCTGATATGTTTTAAGGATGATTCATAAACTTTAAGATATTTTAAATATAAGATTTAAAGGGACTTTTTTAGATGGAAATTTTGAATTAGAAATAAAGTACAAGTGTACTTTAGGTTAATGATTGGCTAAAGACTTAGAGTCTGGTTACGTAGTTTGACATTAGTTAATAAGGAAATAACATATCTTGAAAAAAATAGTAAATCTTGGGAAAATCTGAAGGATGTAAATTGGTGACATGTTTTATTGATGATTCTGTACTTTGATGATTGTATGGCTGGGGGTCATATCCTGAAAGAATGTAGATTGGTGTGCTCTCAATCATGGTTAAGGAAATGTCATGTCTTGGCAAAGTTTTAAATTATATAATCAATGACGTATTGTGAATCTATAATGATGAGAAAAATTGTAATAAAAAGGGGACCCAGAAAAAGCAGTTTTAGCTCTCTCTCTGGAGATTGCTCAAACGGAACGACTCCTGTCTCATCATTTCGCCGACGCCACTCCTCCTTCAGGACTCCCTGGACCCCGCTGGGGCTGGACCCCGGCAAACTGTGTCAGTTACTGTAAAAATATTAGGGTTTGTAAGCACGATTCACTGAAGTTAGTTCTCAGGACGAGGAAACAAATATGTATTTCAGGTGGTTGAATGTTTCTGAGAATAATATTATGAAAAGTTGATTTTATATCCACATACATGAATATGAATGAATTTAGATAGTGTTTAATAAGACACATGTTTTTCATATTTTGAAAAATCTAGAGTGTGTATATATATATATATATATATATATATATATATATATATATACACATATAAAACTTATGGAGAAATATTACAATGAAAATTTGACAAGATTTATAACACATACCCTTGATAAAGCAGAAGGCAATTCCAAGTATATACCATGCCTCCTATTAAAGGCCTGTATTTCTATTCTGTTAGTTTTCTTTTTATCCATCATATTAGCATTAGTAGTCAGAGTCTATTAGGGTATGTGTTAGTGTAGGGGATCAGTATTTCAAATGAAAATAGGAAAATAAATCTAATGTGTATGCAAATATGTGCTACACAAAAATCTTGCCACTCTCATCCAGAACAATTCCTTTACATTAACTTCACTCCAAGTAAGACACAATTAGTGGAGAGGAGTTCGAAAACCTGTGATTACATATGTGGAACTGAAAATGTTCAGGAGTTCACAACATTGGATGTGGTAGAGCAGTTTCCAAAAGTAAGGGAGAGGTTAAACACTCCACAAACTTGGAGCTCTGCTGGCCTTAAGACTTCTTGAGAAAATGCCTCTCAGGTTGGGAACATGAAATATATGAAGTTGTCAGGAGATTTAGCTTCCTCATTGTGACACCATCAAATGTGGGTCTGCATCTATGTGACCTGGAGGAAATGGTTCCTTATTTTCTAATGAACATGAGGCAGCAGTTCTGAATTCTTTCTTGGTAAACTGTGGCCACTGGGAGTTAAGTGTCTCCCCGTGTGGTCTGTGAACCCATTTGATCATCCTCCATTTTTGTGGTGTTTCTTACTGCTGCACTGGGAGTTTGGAATTGGCTTAATGAAATACAAGGAGTTCAACTGGGACACAATTCTGGAGGGAGCTCTGACACGTGTGATTGTTCAGGGTCTTCAGGAGAATGTTCGAAACATGGGTCTATCCCACATAGCTTTCCCCTTGACTATAGCAACCAGATTCTGAACATTGCCCTGAAACCTCTCAATAAAACAAGATGCCTTTACATATAAGGGTCTGCTGCCTGCACCATATCAGTCACAAGTATTTTGGAAGCCAAAGGCAGATCCACATGGTCCCACCACAGATATTTATTCACAAACGTATAGTCCATTGCTCTAGCCCCAATACTCAGCAGGCTCCAACTTACTGACATCTCGGTTCTATACCATTTTCATGACAACCAGTCAATCAAGGAACTGTCTGGTACACACATGATCAGCAACAGGACATCCAAAGTTTCTCCAGTGCCACCTGGTCATGGAAATTTCAAAAATTTCATGGTATTTGTATAGCCATTTTTCAAGGATGATGTTGGAGGCACTGTGGGTTTCAATTCATTCAGGAACCATTAAATGGTGAGTAAGCTCATTTCAATGAAAGCTCTGAAGAACTCTCACAGGCAAGGCTTCCCAATGAGTGCCCAAAAGTTCACATGAATCCAGGCTCATTGAGGTCTACAATATGAGGTACATGTGTGTTTTGAGTCTCAACTATGACTTCCAAGTCTTTCAGTAAAAAAATCATGTGTTACCCTGGCTGAGATTCCCAGTGGAAGCCATTGGGAAATCCACATGGAAGCACCACAGATGTTTTATCTCACACATGCCCACCTTTGCTCTAGGCCCACTATTCAGCAGGCTCCAACTTACTGGAATCTCTGTTCTACACCATTTTCGTGAAACCCAGCCAATCAAGGCACTGTCTGGTACACTCATGATCACCAACAGGATGTCCAATGGTTCTCCAGTGCCTCCTGGATATGGGAATTTCAAAAATTTCATGGTATTTATCGAGCCCATCTTTCAAGGTTGAAGTTGGAGGCACTGAGTGTTTCATTTAATTCGGTAACCATTAAATGGTGAAGAAGCTCATTTCAAAGAAAGATCTGGAGAACTCTCACTGCCAAGACTTCCCAAAGAGTGGCCAAAAGGCCACATGAAGCCAGGCCCATTGAGGTCTACAATGTGAAGTGCATTTGTGTTTTGACTCTCAACTATTGCGGCCAAGTGTTTCAGAATAAAATTATCTGATACCTTGGCTGAGATTTCCAGTGCTCTGTGGAAAGCCACACTGGGAATAGATCTCAGTTTCCAATGGTGACTCTCATGCGTGGCCTCCTAATATCCCAACACAATTCATGGCAATACTTCTCTGAGGTCAGTTCCAGGACTCAGTCTCTATAGGGTATCACACCAGAGTTCAAGCCCAGGTGGACCCAGTCATCGCTTCCAACTTCCACACAAATAACCACAATTAAAACCAAAACACTCCCACATGGCCCTCATCTTCTTCCATATAGACACTCCTCATAACCTCTGGCTGGATGTTTCCATGAGGGGCGCAACCCAACACAGAGTCCAAATAACCTCGCTTGCCCATCATTTTCCTAAAGGCAGGGTGGCCTGTACACCCTTCCTGTAAACCACAAGGGATCAAAAACGCCTTCCTTTAATACTGCTCTGCTTCTCCAATTTGAGGCCTACTGACTGTCAGGTATAGATTCTTTATGTGATTTGGAGTCATGAGAAAACACAAGCATGTATGGGATAGCCTTTGCAGGGCTTAGAAGAACTCATTTGATTCAAAGGATCTCTATTCTCACTTGATGGTGGTCAGGAACCTAAGAGAGGAAGGCGAGAGACTTCATCAACAATTACTGATCTTTTTCCCATTTTGGTTTTGGATGCACACATGGGATCATTCTTTAGATGCATCAGGTGCTGAGAACCTAAGCCACAGCCTCACACAGGGCCAAGAGACTGATTCCAACACATCCATTTCCAAAGAAATTAACAAAGAGCCACAGGTGATGCCCATTTATTTCCATTTTAAAACTGTTTTCTTCAGGCTTCACAAAGCGGTGTCTTGAGGCCAAGACCTTCCTCACATTCAGGGGAAGAGAAGAATTGGTTAGCAAAAAACCCAAAGCAGAGTTTCTCCACTGAGGCTTTCCTGGTCACACTGATATCTGAGTTTTTTGAGATGCTAGCCATTCCCTTTAGCTATCCATTACATGGCCTTGTCACAGAGCTTGGAGGTGGTACATATCTTGGACACAAAACCATGAGCCTATTCTGGAGAGTGGCCAGAATCAGGAAGAAAACAGGAACTTAGGAAATTAGTAGGTGTTGCCCATCCATAAGGGAAGCCACAGTCCATTCATCAATTGGGCAGAATGAAAGCTGGGTAGGTTTCTACTAAACAGGACACATCCATTGATGAATTCTCTTTTCAAATGTCTACAACCACAGACACAGTGGGATACACAGACATAGAAACACTCACTTTGTGAAACGACTTACTAGGAACATTCCACTCCAAACCAAACAAACCGCCTTTTTTACCTATTCTCAGAAAATGAGACAAAACCACAAACTCACACCCACACCCACAAAGGCACCTCCTTCCCCCAAAGAGGTCTGAGACTATCCGGAGTGTCCTCTGACTTGTGGGCCTTATTATGTTCCCTGAAATGTTCTGTCCTGTCTCAGATCTGGTCTTTTTGGCCAAATCTGTGAAGTGGTCAGGAGCCAGCTGTGAGCAACTTCCTGCTTTCTCAGGAAAGGCCCCTCTTCTGAGCTCTCCTGAAATTTGGCCATTCTCACATCAGTAGGTACCAAGAAAGACTGACTCTGTTCTTGGTAAATCCAAATAAGTGAGCCCACTGGGAATGGTACTGGGACTGCCTCTGGTAGCCTGGCTTCCTGGATCCCAAGTTCAGAGAGTTCTATCACCAAAGAAGTGAGGAAGGTCACCTCCTTTGTGAACAGAATGAGGTCACTGCTTTGGAAACCACTTTGTCCTAAAATTTGCTTCCAAGGTTCCCATGAGATGGAGGCTGCCCCTATTTCCTGTGATACGTTCACAACTGAGGATTGTATATCAACCATAGGCAGCCGGGAACAGCTGTCTACACTGGACTGGTTTGGTCCATCTTCTCTACATTAAGAAGAGTGAGGCTTATTCTGACACTTCCCTTCATCCTGAATGGGTTGTTTGCCATGGAAGATGACTTTTGCTCTCTCAGGTCCTTCATAGCTGCCTACATCTTCTCCAGGGATCATTTCTGCATGGAACTTTGAGGTTCTCAGCAGGTGGAAGATCCCCTACACTCCTGTATTGGAAGACTAATTCTGTCCCTCCTCATCTGTAAAGTTAGATTGAGGAAACATTGTATGGTTAAGGTTAATAACAGCTTCCATTTGGGTTAGGAATCATTCTCTTGGATGAAAAATGGTATTGGAATTTTGCGATATTTTCATGAATATATAGGTGAAATATAAGTATGAAAAAAGAAATGTAGGTAATTTTTGAAGCACAGAAGGGAATTGGCCCCACTATTGGGATTCTTTGCTTTGAATTATGTTCTGCACAGGTGTCTCAGATTAATTGATATACAATGGCATAGGACCTTGTCTTTTGGATGATTGAATGTCGAAGAGAAAATCCAGTCCAAAAGGGATAGTTGGTGGATTAGGAAGATAATCAGTAGATTTAGAATGAAGAGTGTGTATAGCATTTGGACCAAAAGATCTTTAGCAATAGGGTTTTGGGTAGAGAGTGAAAGTAAATGTCAGCACATGTGAAGAGTCAGTCATAATGATGAACTGGGGAAAAAATACAGGAAATCAGATTTCAATAGAGACATTAGGAAATCAGGCAAAGTATGAAGTGAGTGATAGGATTAGACATTTTCAAAAGGGTTGAGGTTGAATATGTAATTTCAGGAAGAAACAAATATGTAGTCACCAATAGGATTCACTTTTGAGAGCATTAGGCAACCTGGACATGGATTTTTTTTTAATCCATGCTCACTTTCCATTTAGGATTTGGTACAATCATAAGTGTGACCTTGCTTTTTGTTTCCACAATCTTACTGTGATTAATGTATATATAGATCAGGTGACATGAATATTTCTTCCACCATTTCTGGGAGCAATATTTTGAAGACATATAATTTAGTATTGTGGGTACAAATAGGTATACTCTGTGTTATATGAATATAAAGATAATGCATGAATAGACCATACTGTGAATAAATAATATAACTGGTTCCAAATTTAAATAATGGATTGAATTGATATCTGAATATATACTGGAAATCTTATATTGATATTCATACAATCATTCCAACCAGTTATACATCTAATGGTAATATCACTGTTATGGTTTATCATGAAGTGTGTGTGAGCTTTGCTTCTAAAATGATTATGGAAATTGAAAATAATGTGCTTGGAAAGAAGTCTCATTAAAAGAGCAGTCAAGAAACCTGGGGGAATACATATGTTCTGAAGCAGGAAGTAATTGAAAGTGAAAAAAATGCCTATAAATTTGTGAATTTGTGAATGAAATATGTATTCTATTATGTGCAAAAACTGAAGAAATATTAATGTACCAGTTTTGAATAAAAATGAACGTCAAAATACATATCATGTCCCATAGGAATCTACTTGCATTGACGTTAAACTGAGTCATTTACTATAGCAATATTAGGATTTGTATGCACCATTCACTGAAGTTAGTTTTCAGTATTAGGAAACAAATATGTATTTCAGGTGGATTAATATTTCTGAGAACATTCTTATGAAAAGTTGAATATAAATCCACATTCATGAACATCAATGAATTTAGGGAGTATATAATAAGACACATACATTTCATATTTTGAAAAATCTGGAGAGTTTATACATATATATATGCACACACACACACACACACACACACACGTATACATTAAAAAGTAGCAATATATATGCCAATCAAAATACATCATGAATTATATATCATCCACAAATCCAAAAATCTTCATTTTTCTGAGCATCGATTTATGTATAATATTGTTCAACTAGGGAGCTCACCCATAGTTTGAATTGTAAGTTCCAACAGCATTTAGGAGGAGTGATCCCTTCTCACAATTTGTATTTGCAAAGTCAGCAACCTCACAAGTATGTACATGTGATACCAGGTAGGAATCTATATGTGAATATAAAAATGCATGTGCTGAATAGGGTACAGAGAAATGGAGACAGGAATTCTCATATTTGTTAACTTTAAAAACACATGGAGAATGGAGGGGCAGAGCCGCCAACCGCGCCTGTAAGGTAGGCAGACCTGCGAGCCACCCGTAGAACAGGTCTAGCGGCCCGCCATCGTGAAAGACACATCACCCTGGTTGGGGGTTGGGCAGAGCCACTGCACGCCTGCAAGGAACGCGGACATGCGACCCACAGGCAGAACAGGCCCAGACACCCGCGGAGGGGCAGAGACACCCCTTGCGACTTCAAGATAGGTGAACCTGCGACCCACCGGCTGAAGCGGCCCAGCTGCCTTCAGAGGGGCAGAGCCGGCCCCCGCGCCTGCGAAGTAGGTGGACCTGCGAACACCGACAGACCAGGTGCTAGGCCCCGTCAGGGTGCTAGACACATAACCAGGTTTGGGGAGGGGCCGAGCCGCTGCCCGTGCCTGCAAAGCAGGTGGACCTCTCACTCAGAGGCAGAACAGACCCAGCGACCTACCAGCGTGGTAGACACATCGCCCCGGTTTGGGGGGGGGGCAGAGATGCCACTCACGCCTGCAATGTAGACAGCCCTGCAACCCACAGACAGAAGAGGCACAGCGGAGCGTGGAGGGGCAGAGCCAACGCCTGTGCCTGCAAGGTAGCTGGACCTGTTACCCACTGGCTGAACAGGACCAGCACCCACAGAGGGGTAGATCAACTGCCCGCTCCTGCAAGGTAGGCGGACCAGCTACCAAGAGGCAGAACAGGCCCAGCGGCGTGCTGGTGTGGTAGGCACATTGCCCCAATTGGAGGAGGGGCAGAGCCGATGCTTACGCCTGTGAGGGAGACTTTTCAAGAATACAATAGCAATATAAACATTTAGGGGTAAAATTCAATAACACAAAAGTTTCACCAAGCCGAAAAAAACGTGAACAGTAGGGAAAGACAACGAAAGAAAGGACCACAAGCAACGCAGGTCAACTCAACATTAGAAGAGGTAATATCTGCAGCATATGGAATGTCAGATAAAGAATGAGGATATACTTGCTTCAGATGATCTGGAGTCTCCAGGGAGACATTAGACAGCAAAATCAGACAATGAAATATCACTTTGACAATGAATTACATAAACAAATCCAAGAAGCAAAAGATCAACTATACAGGGAGATAGAGGTTATAAAAAACACACAAACAGAAATCATAGAAATGCAGGAAGCAATAAACCAACTTAAAAACTCAATTGAGAATACTACCAGCAGAGTAGATCACTTAGAAGATAGAACATCAGACAATGAAGACAAAGTATTTCAACTTGAAAAGAACATAGAAAGCTCAGCAAGACTGTTAAGAAACCATGAGCAGAACATCCAAGAAATATGGGATAACATGAAGAGACCAAACTAAATAGTAATTGGGATACAGGAAGGTATACAGGTCCAAACCACAGGATTGAGCAATCTATTCAATGAAATAATATGAGAAAACTTTCCAGACATGAAGAATGAGACAGAATCCCAAATCCTAGAAGCCTACAGGACGCCAAATGTGCAAAATCATAAGAGATAAACACCTAGACATATTATAATGAAGATGCCAAACATACAGAATAAAGAGAGAATTTTAAAAGCTACAAGAGAAAGGAAGCAGATTACATTTAGGGGTAAACCAATCAGGATAACAGCTGATCTTTCAACACAGACTCTGAAAGCTAGAAGATCCTGGAATAACATTTTTCAATCACTGAAAGAAATTGGGTTCCAACCAAGAATTATGTATCCAGCGATTTTAAGCTTCAGGATGGAAGATGAAATTAAAACCTTCCATGATAAACAAAAGTTAAAAGAATTTGCAGCTAGAAAACCATCTCTTCAAAAGATCCTTGGCAAAATATTATAGGAAGACGAAATGGAAAATAACAATGAAAACCAACAGTGCGAGGTAGTACAGTAAAGGGGCGAAAAATAATCAAAGAGAAAAACAAACCATGTTTAGTAACATAAATAAACAAATATGGCTGGAAGAACAACCCATATTTCAAAAATAACCCTAAATGTTAATGCCTTAAACTCACCAATTAAGAGACACAGGCTAGTAGAATGGATCACGAAAGAAGACCCAAAAATTTTCTGCCTACAGGAGACATATTTGATAGGAAAAGACATATATAGACTAAAGGTGAAAGGTTGGGAGAAATCATATCACTCATATTGACTTCGGAAACAAGCAGAAGTGTCCATACTCATATCAAATAAAATAGATTTCAAGACAAAGTTTATCAAAAGGGATAAAGAGGGACACTACATATTGCTCAAGGGAAACATACACCAACAAGACATAACAATCATAAATATATGTGCCCAAACAATGGTTCAGCTATGTTAATCAAACAAACTCTTCTCAAGTTCAAGAGTCTGGTAGACCACCATACAATAATCATGGGAGATTTCAACACACCTCTCTCACTACTGGACAGATATTCCAAACAAAAGTTGAATTAGGAAACTATAGAACTCAATAACACAATTAATAACATAGACTTAATTAACATATATAGAATATACCACCCAACATCAAGCAGTTACACTGTTTTCTCAGCAGCACATGGATACCTCTCAAAAATAGATCATATATTATGTCACAGAACAACTCTTAGACAATATAAAGGAGTATAGATAATACCAGGCATCTTATCTGATCGTAATGGAATGAAACTGAAATCAACAATAAAAGAAGGAAGGAAAATTCATGCATCACTTGGAGAATGAACAATACGTACTGAATGATCAATGGGTTATTGAAGACATCAAGGAGAAAAATAAAAAAAAATTCTTAGACATAAATGAAAAAGACAGACAGAACATATCAGAATCTATGGGACACATTGAAAGCAGTTCTAAGTGGAAAATTCATTGCTTGGAGTTCTTTCCTTAAAAAAAGAAAAAAAAAAAAACAACAAATAAATGATCTCATAGTTCATTTCAAAATCCTAGATAAAGAAGAGCAAAACAACAGAAAAAGAAGTAGAAGGCAAGAAATAATTAAAATCAGAGCTGAAATTAATGAAATCGAAACAAAAGAAACAATTGAAAAAATTGAAAATACTAAAAGTTGAAAAATTAATAAAATCGACAGACTCTTAGCCATGTTAATGAAGAGAAGAGGAGAGGGAACTCAAATTACTATCATAAGGGATGAAAAAGGCAATATCACAACAGACACTTCTGAAATACAGAAGATAATCAGAAATTATATTAGAAGATAGTGAAGGCATCAATAAATTTCTTAAGTCATATGATCTGCCCAGATTGAGTCAGGAGGATATAGACAACCTAAGCAGACCAATATCAATTGAGAAAATAGAAGAAACCATCCAAAGACTACCAACTAAAAAAAGCCCAGGACCGAATGGGTATACAGCAGAGGAGGCCAATATCACCCTGATTCCTAAACCAGACAAAGACCCTTCAAAGAAACAAATGTACAGACCAATCTCTCTAATGAACCTAGATGCAAAAATCCTCAATAAAATTCTGGCGAATCAGATACAAAAACATATTTAAAAAATTGTGCAACATGATCAAGTAGGATTCATTCCTGGGATACAAGGCTGGTTCAGTATACGGAAATCAATAAATGTTATTCACCACATCAATAGACTTAAAAATAAGAACCATATGATCACCCCAATAGATGCAGAAAAAGCATTCAATAAAGTACAGCATCCCTTTATGTTTAAAACTCTAGAAAAACTGGGATAACAGGAACATACCTCAATATTGTAAAAGCAATCTATGCTAAGCCTCAGGCTAGTATCATTCTGAATTGAGAAAAAATTGAAGGCATTCCCTCTAAAATCTGGAACAAGACAGGGATGCCCTCTCTCACGATTTCTGTTCAACATAGTTCTCGAACACTGGCCAGAGCAATTAGACAAATGAAAGAAATTAAAGGCATAAAAATAGGAAAAGAAGAACTTAAATTATCACTATTTGCCGATGACATGATTCTATACCTAGTAGACCCAAAAGGGTCTACAAGAAACTATTAGAGATAATGAATGAATTCAGCAAAGTGGCATGATATAAAATCAACAATCATAAATCAAAAGCATTCCTGAATATCAGCAACAAATCCTCTGAAACGGAAATGAGGACAACCACTCCATTGAGAGTATCCTCAAAAAAAATAAAATAAAATATTTGGTTATCAACGTAACAAAAGATGTGAAAGACTTACACAATGAAAACTACAGAACCCTAAAGAGAGAAATAGAAGAAGATCTTACAAGATGGAAAAATATACCCTGTTCATGGATAGGCAGAATTAACATCATCAAAATGGCGATATTACCAAAAGTTCTCTATAGGTTTAATGCAATGTCAATCAAAATCCCAACGGCATTTCCTGTAGAAATAGATAAAACAATTATGAAATTCATATGGAATAATACAAGACCCAGTATAGCAAAGACAACTCTAAGCAGGAAGTGTGAATCAGGCGGTATAGCGATACATGTCCTCAAACTATACTACGGAGCAATAGTAACAAAAAGAGCATGGTACTGGTACCAAAACTGGCGGGTGGACCAATGGTACAGAATAGAGGACACAGAAATCAATCCACAAAATTACAGCAATCTTATATTTGATAAAGGAGCTAAAAGCATAAACTGAAGGAAGGATAGCATCTTCAACAAATGGTGCTGGAAAAACTGGAATTACATATGTAAGAAAACGAAACTGAATCCCTTTCTCTCGCCATGCACAAAAGTTAACTCAAAATGGATCAAGGAGCTTGATATCAAATCAGCGACATGGCGTCTGATAGAAGAAAACTTTGGCTATGATCTACATACTGTGGGGTCGGGCTCCAAATTCCTCAATAGGACACCCATAGCATAAGAGTTAATAATTAGAATCTACAAACAGGACTTACTCAAACTAAATAGATTTTTCTCAGAAAAAGAAACAATAAGAGAGGTAAGAAGGGAGCCTACATCCTGGGAACAAATCTTTACTCCTCACACTTCAGATAGAGCCCTAATATCCAGAGTTACACAAAGAACTCAAAAAATTAAACAATAAGCAAATGAATTACCCAATCAACAAATGGGCCAAGGACCTGAACAGACACTTCTCAGAGGAGGACATCCAATCAATCAATAAGTACATCAAAAAATTCTCACCATCTCGAGCATTCAGAGAAATGCAAAACAAACCCACCCTAAGATACCATCTCACTGCAGTAAGCTTGGCAGCCATTATGAAGTCAAACGACAACAAGTGCTGGCGAGGATGTGGGAAAAAGGGTACACCTGTACATTGCTGGTGGGACTGCAAATTGGTGCAGCAAATTTGGAAAGCAGTATGGAGATTTTTTGGAAACTTGGGAATGGAACCGCCATTTGACCCAGCAATTCCCCTTCTCGGTCTAATCCCTATAGACCCAAAAAGTGCATGCTACAGGGACACTGATAAATCTATGTTCATAGCAGCACAATTCACAATAGGAAGACTGTGGAACCAACCTAGATGCCCTTCAATAGATGAATGGATTAAAAAAAATGTGGCATTTATACACAATGGAGTATTACTCTGCATTAAAAAATGACAAAATCATACAATTTGCAGAGAAATGGATGGCATTAGAACGTATTATGCTACGTGAAGATAGCCAATCACTAAAAAACAAATGCCAAATGTTTTCTTTGATATAAGGAGAGTAACTAAGAACAGAGTTGGGAGGAAGAGCATGAGAAGATGATTAATATTAAACAGGGGTGAGAGGTGGGAGGGAAAAGGAAAGAGAAGGAAAATTACATAGAAATGGAAGGAAACCCTCATGGTTATACAAAATTAAATACAAGATGAAGTGAGGGGAAAGGGGACAAAAACAAGGGACAGAAATGAATTACAATAGATGGGGTAGAGAGAGAAGATTGGAGGGGAGGGGATGGGAGATAGTAGAGGACAGGAAAGGCAGCAGAATACAACAGACACTAGTATAGCAATATGTAAAATAGTGGATGTGTAACTGATGAGATACTGCAATCTGTATACGAAGAAAAATGGAAGTTCATAACCTACTTGAATCAAAGTGTGAAATATGACATGTCAAGAACTATGTAATGTTTTGTAGAACCAACAATAAATATTAAAGGAAAAAAAACACATAGAGAACTATTTCAATGAAAAATTGACTAGGTTTATAACACCTACACTTTATCATGCAAAAGGCAAGTCCAACTATACACCATGCCTCTTCAGAAGTGCTTGTATTTCTATTCTGTTTGGGTTATTTTTCTTCATCATATTAGGATTAGTAGTCAGAGTTTGGTAGGGTATGCGTTAGTGTCAGGGATTCAGTCTTTGGAATGGAAAATTGGAAAATGAATCCAATGTGTATGCAAATATGTGCTACACAAAAATCTTCCCACTCTCATCCAGAACAATGCCTTGACGTTACCTTCACGCCAAATAAGAAACAATTAGAGGAGAAGAGTTAGAAAATCTGTAAATACATATCTGGAATGGAAAATATTCAGGAGTTCACAAACTTGGAGGTGGTAGAGGAGTATCCCAAAGTAAGGGACAGGGTAAACACTCCAAAAACATGGAGGTCTGCTGGCCTAAAGACTTCTAGAGAAACTGCCTCTGAGGATGGGCACTTGAAATATATGTTGTCAGTAGCTTTAGCTTCCTTTGTAGTGAGATCATCAAAGCTGGGTCTGCATCTATGTGACCTGGAGGACATTCTTTCTTGCTTTCCAATACACATGAGGCAGCAGTGCTGAATTCTCTCTTCGTATGTAAACTGTGGCCACTGGGGTCTAAGTGTCTCCCTGTGTGGACTGTGAAGCCTTTTGTTCATCCTCCATTTTCGTAGAGTTTCCTGCTGCAGCACTGAGAGTTTGGTATTTGCCTCACAAAATACAAGGAGTTCAACTGGAACACAGTCCTGGAGGGAGTTCTGTCATTTGTGGTTTTTCAGGGTCTACAAGAGAATGCACCAACCAGGCTTCATTCCCACATAACTTGCCCCCTTCTCCATAGCAACCTGATTCTGCACATTGCCCTGAAAACTATCCATTTAACAAGACACCTTTACATATAAGTGTCTGGTCACTGCACCGTGTCAGTGACAAACCATTTGGAAATCAATGGCAAAACCACATGGCGCAACCACAGATGATTTATCACACACCTGCACACCACAGCTCAGGGCCCACTACTCAGGAGGGTCCAACTTAATGGCATCTCTGTTCTACACCATTTTCATAAATCCCAGTCAATCAAGGCACTGTCTGGTACACTCATGATCAGCAAGAGGTGCTGACAATTTAAGCCACAGCCTCACACAGGGCCCAGAGTCTGATTCAGACATAACCATTTCCAAAACAATTCATCAAAGAGGCACAGGTGATGCCCATTCATTTCCATTTGAAAATTGTTTTCTTCTGGCTTTATAAAGGGGTGGCCTGAGGCAAAGAGGTTCCTGACATTCAGGGCAACAGAACAATAGTTAAGCAAAAGGCCCTAAGCCAGGTTTCACCATAGAGACTTTCCAGGTCACACCAATATCTGAGTTTTCTGGTGTGCTCGCCATTCCTTTCAGCTAACTAGTACATGGCCATGTCACAGAGCTTGGAGGTGGTACATATCTTGGACAAAAAACCATGAGCCTTTCTGGAGAGTTGCCAGAATTCAGGAAGAATTCAAGAACTTAGGATGATACTAGGTGTTGCCCATGGATAAGTCAAGCCTCAGTCCATTCATTAATTGGGCAGGATGAATGCTGTGAAGCTTTCTACTAGACAGGACACACCCATTGAGCCATTTTCTTTTCTAATATCTACAACTAAGGACACAGTGGGATACACAGACATAGAAACAGTCTCCTTGTCAGATGACTTACTAGAAACAGTCCACTCCAAACCAAACAAACCTCCTTTTTTACCTATTCTCAGAATATGAGACAAATCCACAAACTGACATCCACACACACAAAGTCACCTCCTTCCCCAAGTATGTCTGTGACTATCCGGAGTGTCCTCTGACTAGTAGGCCATAGAATGTTCCCCAGAAATGGCCGGTCCTGTCTCAGATCTGGTCTCCTTGGCCAATTCTGTGAAGTTTTCAGGAGGCAGTGGTGAGCCATTTCCTGCCCTCTCAGGAAAGGACCCTCTTCAAAGCTTTCTTGGCATTTGGCCACCCTCACATCAGTAGGTACCAAGAAAGACTGACTCTTCACTTGGTAAATCCAAACAAGTGAGCCCACTTGGACTGGGACTGGTACTGGCTCTTGGTGCCTGGCTTCCTGGATCACAAAATTCAGAGAGTTCTATCATGAAAAAAGTGAGGTGAGGTCACTTTCTTCAGAAAATGAATGAGGCCACTGTCTTGGCCACCACTTTGTCCTAACAGTTGCTTCCTAGTGTCTCAGGAAAAGGAGGCTGCCTCTATTTCCTGTGACACTTTCACAAGTTAGAATGGTATAGAAACATAGGGACCTGGGAACAGCTCTCCACACATGCCTGGTTTCATACATCTTCCCTACATTAAGAAGAGATAGGATGATTCAGACACATCCTTTCATCCTGATCGGGTTGTTTGCAAAGGAAGATGACTTTTGCTGTCTCAGGTCCTTCATAGCTGCCTACGTCTTCTCCAGGGATCATTTCTGCATGGATTTTGAGGTACTCAGCAGGTGGAAGATCTCCTAACTTCCTGTATTGTAATACTAACTTTGTCCCTGCTCTTCTGTAAAGTGAGATTGAGTGAACAATCTCAGTTTACAGAATGGTTAGGGTTAATAGCATGTTCGATTTGGGTTATGAATAATTTTGCTGGATGAATAATGATATTGGGAACCTGTGATATTTACAAGAACATGGAGGTGAAATATAAGCATGAGAACAGAAATCTAGGTAATATTTGAAGCCCAGAAGGACTTTGGGCCCTTGATTGGGATACTTAGCTTAAATTATGTTCTGTGTGACCTTTGCATTTTGTGTCCAGAATATTAGTGTGATAATATGTATATGTAGCTAAGGTGACATGAGTATTTCTTTCACCATTTCTGTGAGCAGTATTTTGAAAACTTATAAATTAGTACTGGGGATACTATTAGGTTTACCCTGTTTTGATGAATATAGAGATGATGCATTAATAGACCATACTGTGAATAAATTATATAACTGCTTCCAAATTTAAATAATGGATTGTATTGATATCTGAAAATATATAGAAAATCTTACATTGATATACATACATTCATTCCAACCAGTTATATATCTAATTGTAATATTAGGGTTATCATTTGTCATGAATAGTGTGTGAGTTTTGCCTCAAAAATGATTATGGAATCGAAAATAATATGTTTAGAAAGAAGTCTAGTAAAAAGACCAGTCAAGAAACATGGAGGAACATATGTCTTCCGAAGGAGGAAGTGATTGAAAGTGAACCAAATGTTTATAAATTTGTGAACTTGTGAATGAAAGGAAATATCTTATGATGTCCATGAACTGAAGAAATAACAACGTACCAGGTTTGAATAAAAATGAACTTTAACAAACACAATAGAGACATTAGGAATTCTGGCAAAGTATAGTTCGCAGTGAAAGGTTAATAAAATAAGTACTTGTCACTTCCTGTTTTTCTGTATGCTTAACAAAACACTTTTGAAATATTGAGAACTGTTTGCTAATCTTATTCCCAGAATGTGCTGTCCCCAATTGCCAAACTGCAGAATGTACTCCCTCAACCGGTTGCACGCAAACCGCTCACTCGCCCGGACCCATCAATAAACTTACCCCCCTGCCCTCTCCAAGGAAAATATATAAGCTCTGCTTAAGCTGTTCTCTGGGCTCTCTGCTCTATTCAAGTGAGCTCTGAGCCCCAGCATGCTGGACCCACAATAAACCCTTTGCTTTTGCATGAGACAGTCTCTTGGTGTTCTCTTCCCCCGATTGTCACAGGACCTTTACATATGGAGGTTCCACTGAGATCCGGCAGCGGTGGACAAGAGACCCCAACGAACTCCTCTCAGGGTAAGTAAGGTGCCTCTTTCTGGTCAGGTTTCAGGTCAGGGCTTGGCAAAATGGATGTCAATGAAGAGCGTGAGCTCTCTCCAACGATGGCTGACAGTCATGTCACAGAGCCACAGGCCAAGTCCCTGGGTGACGTCATAGAGGACTCAGAAAATTGAGGAACAATAGTCTCCATGACTCAGTGATATTTTGTTTCAGATTCGTTATTGCCAACCGATCAGGTTCTGCCAACTACTAAGTCCTGGTCTCAGTGTTGGACTTCCATATCCTGTCTTTATTGTCTTGTCTTGTCTGTGTCGTGTGTTGTTGCTTTTACTGTTTGTGTATCTTTCATTATGGGACAGAGCACTTCAATGCCTCTGTCTCTGACCCTTGATCACTGAACCAAAGTTTGCTTAAGGGATCAGAATCTTTCTTTTTTAGTAAAACGCTGGACCTGGCAGACTCTCTGTGCCTCAGAATGGCTCACCATTGGATTTGGATGGACCCTAGAAGGATCTTTCTACTTCCCACTAATTTAAAAATTCAGAGATATTGTCTTTCAGCCAGGACCACACAGATACCTGTGAAGACAGATGGCCACTGCCTACCAACCCGGGGACAAGGGGAATCAACATCAATATCAAGAAAGAGACTTGTCTACATTAGACGACATCAGGTGTCATCCATGGAACCCCGCTGAAAGGGACCATAGAAGGTGCTACTTATAACACCTACAGAAGTAAAGGTAGACAGAATCACTTCCTGGATCCATACCTCTCATCTCAAGCCTGTGCCCTGTCCAGACTCTGGCTGGAAACTGTAAAAGACAGGTAACCCTTTCAAATTGTGTATTTGCCTTGTCAATAAGGCTATAGACTCTCCCCTTGACCACCAGGAGTCCTAACCCTCATCAGCCCATTCAGCAGCAATGGCTGATCACAAATCTTACTGGACAAGAAGTATGGTCTATCTCGCATACCGCCCACTTAAGGACATGGTTGCCATCTCTCCACAGAGACATTTGTCAGCTGGCTATAGGTCTTTTTCATTGGGATATCCCTGATGAAGTGGATCCCACTAAAATTCCATTAAATCCCTTCTCTACCATAGATAATGGAAACAAATATTATGGATGTAGGGACACGCGAGCCAGATGCAGTTTGGCTAGCCTAGATTACTATGTTTGCCTGGCGGACTATCAAAGCCACAAACAGTCACGGCTGTGTTGGGGGGAAGCCGACTTCTTCTGTAAGTCATGGGGATGTGAGCATTCAGGGACTGCTTGATGGAACCCAAACTCCTCATCAAATTCTGTACACAGCATTGGCCATATCCAATTAGATAACCAAAATTGATAGCCCCCAGAGGGGTCTCTAGATCCTCAAATTCTGCGTGACCTTTTTAACTTTTGCAAGTGCTCAAAAGTGTGAAAGGAGATTCCCCTATGTGGAGGCCTTTTCCCTCCTTTGCTCACATCCTGAACTATGCTTCTCCAATAGATCCTCACCCTCAGCCATCTGCTCCATACTCTCTGCTCTTACTCTCACCTAAGCAACCTGATTTCTCCCCTCCAATTACTAGATCAAAAACCCAAACCTCCGCCCATTCTATGACCATTGCCCCCTTGTTAAGGTAGCAGGTACTGAGGTACACCTTAACCCACTCACTCCTCTCTTCCCTTGTCATTGCCTGCACCGGGTCCCACCAGGTCCTCTTACTAGCTAACACAAAGCTCAAACCAGCTGAGGAGAGCCCTCAGACCCTTATCGAAGATGTAATGTAAATGGCCTTTAAAGTTGCTTTGTCATCACTGAAAACAGGTTACTAAGTATTTAAAGTCCCTCACAGGCTTTTGGGGATACTAATTCCCATCTTACCCTCTGCTCTACCTGTTGTACTGCTCAAGATTTGTTCCTAGAAAAATCCAAAACCCCTTTCCCATTATTCTTTTACATCTCTCCTACCTCATTCTCAGATCCACGGAGCTGCTCACAGCCACGCCTTCCCCGTCTTCCCCCTCTGTACCAGGCCCACAGAAATGTCTTAACTGACCTTCTCCAGAAATCTTCAACATAGCTGAATTTAGGACTTTCAGAAAAAGAGTCCCTATAAAAAATTTCTAAGTACATAAACTTCCTCTTTTCGTGTTGCCCTATTCTACTTGGCCACTTTCTAAAAAAATCAGCAATCCTAAGCTAGACACCACCTTACTAGTTTTTCACAAAATATGTGAACAAGGCCTTGGCCTTGAGCTGAGGCTTCACAGAGATGGCTACATTTGTAAGATAAAGAAGTTACCAACTGGGCTCCATGGTAACAGTTGGGAGGGGGAAAAAATAAAGGGAATATAATGCTCTCCCTCACCCAGGTGTCCTTGAAAAGTTAACTTTCCCACAACAGAGGAAAAAAACAGAATACAAACTGCTTTTTGTGAACTGCTTAAGACTGTGAACTTCTGAGCCCCTTCCCTTATATGTTGGGTACAAAATTCTGAAAGTACCTAAACTTGGGGTTCCGGGGATTTAATTGATTACAACAGAAGTAATGCCCTCTGAATCTGGTTGCAAACAAATAGGACTGTTTTCCTGTCTTTGGTACTATCTTAGGTGCCTTGCCTTTTCCGTCCCTACAACAGTATAATTCTATATACTTAAAACATTGTTTATGTTTTCATGAAGTGGTCAACAGATGTGATTAATTGTGTAGTTGTGCAAATGTTTCCCAGAGTGCTCTATCAACACAGGTTCATTTGAAGATCAAATAGGGGGGGCATAAAACCTAGTTCCACTGGGAACATATATCACTCACTTTTGCGATCCTATTAGGAATACATGTTGCTGCAAGGGTGGGCACAAGAACCACTGCCTTGGTCCATGGGACAAAACAAATGACCCAAATAGAAGCAGCTATAGACCAAAACTTAAAGATATTAGAAACCTCCATAACAGCATTGCAGGAATCTTTAACCTATCTCTCTGAAGTTGTTTTACAGAACAGTCGAGGATTGGAACTCTTCTTCATGTGAGAAGAGGGCCTTTGTTTTGCATTGATGGAAGAATGTTGTTTTTATGCCAACCATATTGGAGTTGTAAAAAAATCTATGAGTAAATTAAAAAGATGACTTGAAGAGCGTCAACGACAGAGAGAGGCCAAAAAAGGGTGTTTTGAATCTTGGTTCACAAAGTTCCCCTGGTTAACTACGCATTTATCAACCCTGGCCGGTCCAATAATAATCCTCATATTATTGATAACAATTAAACCCTGCTTGCTCAACCATGTAATTTATTTTCTCCAAGCTCAAATTGGACAAGTTAAACTAATGGTAATACCCCACTAGCAGACATAGAATGTGACACCCCCCAATGATCATTTTTATGATTAAAAGTAGCCAGAAAAAGAAGTGTCGAATGAAAGGTTAATAAAATATGTAGTTGTCACTTCCTGTTTTTCTGTACACTTAAGAAAACACTGTTGAAATCTTGAGAAATGTTTGCCAATCTTGTTCCCAGAATGTGCTGTCCCCAACTGTCAAACTGCAGAATGTACTCCTTCACCAGGATGCATGCAAATTGACCACTCGCCCTGACACATCAATAAGCTTCCCTCCCTGCACTCGCAAGGGAAAGTATTTAACCTCTGCTTAAGCTGTTCTCAGGGCTCTCTACTCTTTTCAAGTGAACTCTGAGCCCCAGCATGCTGGACCCCCAATAAACCCTTTGCTGTTACATGAGATAGACTCTTGGTGGTCTCCTCTTCCGACACTCGACCGACCTTTACTTGGATGATTGAATGTAGAAGAGAACATCCAGTCAAAAAGGGATAGTCAGTGGGATTAGGAATATAGTCCGTAGGTTTAGGAAGAAGAGTGAGTATAGGATTTGGACAAAAAGTTCTTTAGTAATAGGGTTTCGGTAGAGAATGAATGTAAATGTCAGCACATGTGAAGAATGAGTCACAATGATGAACTGGGGAAAATATGTAGGAAAGCAGATATCAATAGAGACATTAGGAAATCAGGCAAAGTATAAAGTGAGTGATAGGATTAGACATTATCAACAGGGTTGAGTTTCAATATATAATCTTAGGAAGAAACAAATATGTAGTCACCAATAGGATTGACATTTGAGAGTATTAGGCAACCTGGACATGAATGTTTTTAATAATACAGGTTCACTTTCTATTTAGCCTTTGGTACAATCATATGTGTGACTTTTGCATTTTGTGTTCCGAATATTACTGTGATAAAATGTATATGTAGATCAGGTGACATGAGTATTTCTTCCACAATTTCTGGGAGCAATATTTTGAAGATGTATAAATTGAGGACTCTAGGATATGCCAACAAACAATTCTTACACAAACTTTTACCAATGTGGTTCCAAAGGTAGAGGCGCATACGCAAGGAATGCAAAGTGAACTAATTCTAACCAAAAAAAAAAAGAAAAAAAAATTGATACTTTATCTTCCACTTCTTGTGCCACTCCTGTTTCAAATTACTTAGTCTTGACTGCATGTCTCCTGCAGAAATAATCAAAATCTCTGGAATACGTCTTTTGTTTGTTTTGCTTTTGCGGTGCTGCAGATAGAACCCAGGGCCTCCACATGCTTCGGAAAACACTTGACTGCTAAACTACATCCATGCTCCCCACCCCCACTACTTTTTTGTTGTTTTGAGAAAGGGTCTTAGTAGCTGGGATTTCAGGCATGCACTATTGCACCAGACTCCTGAATATATCTTGCCACTACATTTAGATGCAGAATTGGCTCAACAATATGAAATTAAGAGGGTGTGAATAAAATAGTAATAGTGAAGAACCACTAAGAATACTAAGAAAGCACACTAAACAATACCTTTTGTTCAAATGCAATCTCTTTTAAAAGATTTTTTAAATGGATGACAATAAACTTCTGAAAAACAGACACAAATATCTTTCCTATCCTTTGCCTGAATTTCAATACTTTAAATTTTATTTTAATTACAGCTTTACTGAGATACAAATTTATATACCATGCAATCTATTGTATCACATGTGTATCTATTTTATATCCAGTATGGTTATTTCAATAAAATGACACACTAACTTTTCTGAATGAGTAGAATTACTAGTTACTACTAGGGTTCAATTCCTAGCTTTGCAAAAGCAAACAAACAAACAAACAAAGTTGGCTAACGGATCATATATTCTAATATTCCTAGCATTTTTTCAGTACAAAAAACCCACATTATCCCACAAAGGGATATGAAATAGAATTATATTTTTTCATCTGGGTATGCTAAAGACAAGTCTATTTAGAAAATCCTGTTGTTTGAAATGTTGTTGAAAATAATATAAAAATACTTTAATAAAGAATGCAAAATAAAAAAAAAATAAATTAGTATTGGGGGTACAAAGAGGTGTACCCTCTGTCTATGAATATAGAAGTAATTCATGAATTGACAATACTGTGAATAAATAATATAACTGATTCCACTTCAAATAATGGATTGATAGAATTGATATCTGAAAATATATAAGAAATCTTATATTGGTATAGAATCATTCATTCCAATGAGTTATACATCTAATGGTAACATTAGGGTTATATTCTATCATGAAAGGTGTGTGAGATCTGCTTCAAAAGTGAGAATGGAAAAGGAAAATAATGTGTTTGGAAAGAAGTCTCATGAAAAGACCAGTCAAGAAACATAGAGGAATGCATGTGTTCTGAAGTAGAAAGTGATTGAAAGTGACACAAATGCAAATAATTTTGCTAACTTGTGGATGAAATACATATCCTATGATGTGAATAAACTGAAGAAATAGTAAAGTACCAGTGTTGAATAAAAATGAACGTCAAAATGTACATCATGTCCCATAGTAATCTACTTGGATTGATGTTAAACTGGGTCAGTTACTGTAGAAATATTAGGATTTGTATGCACCATTCACTGATGTTACTTGTCAGTACTAGAAAACAAATATGTATTTCAGGTGGATGAATAATTCTGAGAATAATCTTGTGAAAAGTTTATTATAAATCCACATACATGCATATGAATGAATTTAGGGTGTGTAAAAGAAGACAGAAGTATTTCATATTTTTAAAAATTTGGAGAGTGTATATGTATATATATATATATATATATATATATATATATATATATATATACACACACACACACACACACACACAAACAAACACATATACACACAGAGACATTGAAATGTAGCAATATATATGCCAATTGAAATTGATGTAGAAATACATATCGTCCAAAGATCCAAAAATATTTAATTTACTGAACATGGATTTGTGTATAATGTTGTTCAACTAGGAAGCTCCCCCTTAGGTTAAATTTTCAGTTCCAACAGCGTTTAGGAGGAGTGATCTCTTCTCATAATTTGTATCTGCCAAGTCAGCCACCTCACAAGAATGTACATTTGATACCAGGTAGGATTCTATATGTGCATATAAAAATGCATGTGCTGAATAGGCTACAGACAAACGGAGACAGGAATTCAAATACTTGTCAAATTTAAAAACACATGGACAACTATGTCAACAAAATATTGATTAGATTTATAACTCCTACACTATATAATGCAAAAGGCAAGTTCAACTATACACCATGCCTCCTCTGAACTTCTTGGATTTCTATTCTGTTTGGGTTATTGTTCTCCATCATATTAGGATTAGTAGTCAGATTCTAGTAGGTTATGGGTTAGTGTCAGGAATTCAGTATTTCGAATGGAAAATTGGAAAATGAATCCAATGTGTATGCAAATATGTGCTACAAAAAAATCTTCCAACTCTCATCCACAACAATGCCTTGAAATTACCTTCACCCCAATTAAGACACAATTAGAAGAGAAGAGGTAGAAAATCTGTGAATATATATCTGTAGTGGAATATGCTCAGGAGTTCACAATTTTGGAGGTTGTAGAGCAGTTTCCAAAAGTAAGGGACAGGGTAAACACTCCACAAACATGGAGCTCTGTTGGCCAAAAGATTTCTTGAGGAACTGCCTCTGAGGGTGGGCACTTGAAATATATGTGTTTGTCAGAAGCTTTAGCTTCCTTTCTAGTGAGACCATCAAAGATGGGTCTGTATCTATGTTACATGAAGATCTTGGTTTCTTATTTTCCAATGATCCTGAGGCAGCAGTGCTGATTTCTCTCTTTGTATGTAAACTGTGGCCACTGGGGGCTAAGTGTCACCCCATGTGGACTCTGAAGCCATTTGTTCATCCTCCAACTTTTGTGGTGTTTCTTGCTGCTGAACTGGGACATTGGTATTTGCTTCACGAAATACAATGAGTTCAACTGGAACACAGTGCTGGAGGAAGTTCTGTCATGTGTTGTGGGTCACGTTCTGCAGGAGAATGTACCAACCAGGCTTCAATACCAGATAGCTTGTCCCCTTAACCTCAGCAACCTGATTCTTAACATTACCCTGAAACCTTTCCATATAACAAGATGCCTTTACATAGAAGGGTCTGCTGGCTGCACCATGTCAGTCACAAGCCATTTGGAAGTCAATAGCAGATCCACATGGTCCCACCACAGATATTTTATCACACACTACTGCTCTAGGTCCACTACTCAGCAGGCTCCAACTTATTGGCATCGCTGTTCTAGATAATTTTTATGAAACTCAGTCAATAAAGGCCCTGGCTAGTTTACTCATGATCAGCAACAGACCATTTAAGAGTTCTCCAGTGCCACCTGTTAATGGCCTCCACAGGGCTTTGAAGAACTCATTTGACCCAAAATATGCATAATCTCACTTGATGGAGGTCAGGAACCTTACAGAGGAAGGCAAGAGACTTCATCCACAATTACTGATCTTTTTGCCATTTTGGTTTTGAATGCACACATGGGATCTTTCTTTAGATCCATCAGGTGCTGAGAATCTAAGCTATAGCCTCACATAGGACCAAGAGGCTGATTCAGACGCATCCCTTTCCAAAGCAATTAAGCACAGAGCCACAGTTGATGCCCATTTATTTCCATTTGAAAACTGTTTTCTTCAGGATTCACAAAGGGATGGCCTGAGGCAAAGACTTTCCTGACATTCAGGGCAACAGAACAATAGCAAAAGGCCCAAAGCAGGGTTTATCCACTCAGACTTTCCTGGACACACTGATATTAGAGTTTTCTGAGATGCTCGCCATTCCCTTCATCTATCTTGTACATGGCCATGTCACTCAGATTGGAGGTGGTACATATCTTGGACACAAAACAATGAGCCTATTCTTGAGAGTGACCAGAATTGAGGAAGAAATCAGGAACTTAGGAAGATTGCAGGTGTTGCCCATCCATAAGGCAAGGGGCAGTCCACTCCTAAATTGGGCAGGATGAATGCTGGGAAGATTTCTACTAGACAGGACACATTGATGCATTCTTTTTTCTAAGGTCTACAACCACGAACACAGTGGGTTACAAAGACATGCAAAAAATCGCCTTGTCAAACGACTTACTAGAAGCAGTCCACTCCAAACCAAACAAACCGCCTTTCCTACCTATTCTCATAAGAAGAGACTAAACCACAAAATCACACACACACGCGCAAACGCACCTCCTTCATTCAAGTAGGTCTGTGACTATCTGGAGTGTCCTCTGACTGGTGGGCCATACTATGTTCCCCCAAAAGGCCTGTCCTGTCTCAGATCTGGTCGCGGTGAACCACTACCTGCTTTCTCAGGAAAGGCCCCTCTTCAGAGCTCTCCTGGCATTTGAAATCCTCATATCAGTAGGTACCAAGGAATACTTAGTCTATCCTTGGTTTTTCCAAACAATGGAGCCCACTGGGACTGGAACTGTGACAAGGTCTTGGTATTCTCTGTCTTCCTGGAGCCCAAGGTCAGGGAGTTTCTTCACCAAGGAAGTGAGGTAGGTCGCTTCATTCAGGAACTGAGTGAGTTTACTGCCTTTGCAATCACTTTGTCCTAACAGGTGATTGCAAGGTTCCCATGAGGTGGAGGCTGCCCCTACTTCCTGAGACAGTTTCAACAGTTAGAATGGTATATCAACCATAGGAATCCGGGAACAGCTCTCCACACAGGCCTGGTTTGGTCCCTCTTCTCTACATTAAGAAAAGAGAGGCTGATTCAGACACAATGCTTCATCCTGAGTACGTTGTTTGCCATGGAAGATGACTTTTGCTCTCTCAGGTCCTTCATAGCTGCCTATGTCTTCTCCAGGGATCGTTTCTGCTTAAAACTTTGAGGATCTCAGCATCTGGAAGATCCCCTACATTCCTGTATTGTAAGACCAACTCTGTCGCTGCTCTTCTGTAAAGTTAGATTGAGGGAACAGTGTTTGGTTAGGCTTAATAACAGGTTCGATTTGGATTAAGAATCATTCTGAGCGATGAATAATGGTATTGGGAATGTGCGATATTTACAAGAATATTTAGGTGAAATATAAGTATGAAAACAGAAATCTAGGTAAAATTTGAAGCCCAGAAGGGCATTGGGCCTTTAATTGGGATACTTAGCTTTGACTTACGTTCTGCACAGATGTCTTAAATAAATCCATATACAATGTCATAGGACCTTGTACCTTGGATGATTGAATGTCACGAGAATATCCAGTCAAAAAGCTATAGTCGGTAGGATTAGGAAAAGTGTCGGTAGGTTTAGAAAGAATAGTGATTATAGGTTTTGGAGGAAATGTTTTTAGCAATTGGGTTTCGGTTAGAAAGTGAATTTAAATGTCAGCACATGTGAAGAGTCAGTCAAAATGATAAACTGGGAAAATATTTAGGAAAGCAGAAATCAATAGAGACATTAGGATATTAGGCAAAGTATAAAGTGAGTGATAGGATTACACATTTTCAACAGGCTTGAGGTTGAATATATAATCTTAGGAGGAAACAAATATATAGTCACCAATAGGATTGACATTTGAGAGTGGTAGCAACCTGGACAGGAATATTTTTAGTAATCCATGCTCACTTTTCATTTAGGTTTTGGTACAATCATAACTGTGACCTTTGCATTTTGTTTCCAGAATATTACTGTGATAACATGTACATGTAGATCAGGTGACATGAGTATTTCTTCCACCATTTCTGGGAGCAATATTGTGAAGACGTATAAGTTAGTACTGGGGGTACAAATAGGTGTACCCTGTGTCTATGAATATAGAGATAATGCATGAATAGACCATACTGTGAATAAATAGTATTACTGGTTCCAACTTTGAATTATGGATTGAATTGATAAATGAAAATATAGAGGAAATCTTATATTGATATATATACATTCATTAAAACCAAATATACATCTAATGGTAATATTAGGGTTATGGTTCATCATGAAGAGTGTGTGAGTTTTGCTTCAAAAATGATTAAGGAAATCGAAAAAGAAACCTCATGAAAAGATCAGTCAAGAAACATGGATTTATACATGTGTTCTGAAGCAGGAAGTGATTGAAAATGAAACAAATGCCTATTAATTTTCGAATTTCTAGATGAAATATATATTTTATGATGTGCATAAACGGAAGAAATTGCAATGTACCAGTGTTGAATAAAAATGAATTTCAAAATACACATCATGTCCCATAGAAATCTATTTGCATTGATGTTAAACTGGGTAAGTTACTGCAGAAATACAAGGATTTGTATGCATCATTCACTGAAGATAGTTCTCAGTACGAGGAAACAAATATGTTTTTCAGGTGTGTGAATATTCCTGGGAATAATCTCGTGAAAAGTTGATTAAAAATCCACATACATGAATATGAATTATTTTAGGGAGTGTATAATAAGACACATATTTCATATTTTGAAAAATCTGGAGAGTATGTATACACACATACACACAAACAGACTTTAAAAAGTAGGAATATATATGCCAATTGAAATTCACCATAAAATATATATCATCCACAGATCAGAAATATTTATTTTACTGAACATGGGTTTTTGTGTAAAGTTGTTCAACCAGGAAGCTCACCCATTGGTTGAATTTTCAGTTCCAGCATCATTTAGGAAGAGTGAACTATTCTAACAATTTGTATCTGCCAAGTGAGCCATCTCACAAGAATGTACGTGTGATTCCAGGTAGGATTCTATATGTGCATATAAAATTACATGTGCTGAATAGGCTGCAGAGAAAGGGAGTCAGGTATTCACATATTTGTTAACTTTAGAAATACATGGAGAAATATTTCAACAGAAAATTGACTAGATTTATAACTCCTACCCTATATAATGCAAAAGGCAAGTCCCACTATACAACATGCATCCTCTGAACTGCTTATATTTCTATTCTGTTTGGGTTTTTATTCTCCATCATATTAGGATTAGTAGTCAGAGTCTAGTAATGTAGTGGTTAGTGTCATGGATTCAGTATTTCTAATGGAAATTTGGAAAATGAATCCAATGTGTATGTAAATATATGCTACACAAAAATCTTCCCACTCTCATCCAGAAAAATGCCTTGACATTACCTTCGCACCAAGAAAGACACAATTAGAGGAGAAGAATTAGAAAATGTGTGAATACATATATTCAATGAAAAATCCTCAGAAGTTCACAACCTTGGAGGTGGTAGAGGAGTTTCCAAAAGTAAGGGACAGGATAAACACTCCACAAACATGCAGCTCTGCTGGCCTAAAGACTTCTTGGGAAATGCCTCTGAGTTTGGGCACTTGAAATATATGTTGTTTTCAGGAGCTTTAGCTTCTTTCTAGTGAGACCATCAAAGCTGGGTCTGCATCTATGTGACCTGGAGGACATGGCATCTTATTTTTCAATGAACATGAGGCAGCAGTGCTGGTTTCTCTCTTGGCAGGTAAACTGTGGCCACTGGGGGCTAAGTGTCTCCCCGTTTGGACTGTGAAGCAATTTGGTCATGATCCACTTTTCGTTGTGTTTCTTGATGCTGCACTGGGAGTTTGGTGTTTGCTTCATGAAATACAAGGAGTTTATCTGGGACACAGTGCTGGAGGGAGTTCTGTCACGTGTGGTGGGTCAGTGTCTGCAGGAGAATGCACCAACCAGGCTTCTATCCACATAGCTTTCCCCCTTGACCATAGCAACCTGATTCTGAACATTGCCCTGAAACCTCTGCATATAACAAGTTGCCTTTACATAGAAGGGTCTGCTGCCTGCACCATGTCAGTCACAAGGCATTTGGAATCCAATGGTAGATCCTCATGGCAGTACCACTGATGTTTTATCACACACCTGCCCACCACTGCTCTAGGTCCACTTCTCAGCAGACTCCAACTTACTGGCATCTGTGTTCTACACCATGTTAAAGAAACCCAGTCAATCTAGGCACTCTCTGGTATACTCATGATCAGCAACAGGACATCCAAAGGTTCTCCAGTGCCACCTGGTCATGGTAATTTTAAAAATTTCATGATATTTATGTAACCATTTTCAAGGATGAAGTTGGAGGCATTGTGGGTTTCAATTATTCAGAAACCATTAAATGGTGAGGAATCTCATTTTAATGAAAGCTCTGGAGAACTCTCACAGGCAAGGCTTCCCAAATAGTGGCCAAAACGTCACTTGAAGCCAGGCCCATTGAGGTCTAAAATGTGAGGTCCATGTGTGTTTTGACTCTCAATTGTGGCTGCCAAGTCTTTCAGAATAAAATTATGTGATTCTCTGGCTGAGATTCCCAGTGAACTGTGGAAAGTCCCCCTGGGACTAGATCTCAGCTTCCAATGGCAACTCTCATGCGTTGCCTCCGAAAATCTTAACACAATTCTTTTCTGAGGTCAGTTCAAGAACTGAGTCTCTAAGGGGAATCACACCAGAATTCAACCCAGGTTGAACCAGTAATCTCTCACAATTAAAACCTAAACACTCCCACATGACCCTCATCTTCTTCCATATAGACACTCATCATAACCTCTGGCTGGAGGTTTCCATGAGGGCACAGCCCAAGACAGTGTCCAAAATAAGCTTCCTTGTCCCTCATTTGCCTAAAGTCACGTTTGCCTGGACACCCTTCCTATGAACCAGGAGTGATCAAATAGGCCTGACATTTATACTGCTCCACTTCTCCAATTTGAGGCCTACTGACTGAGAGGTTTAAATTCTTTTTGGGAATTGGACGCATGAGAAAACACAAGAACTATGGGCAAGCCACTGCAGAGCTTTGAAGAACCCATTTGACACAAAGGATCCCTATTCTTCCTTGATGGAAGTAAGTGCCCTACCATAGGAAGGCAAGAGACTTCATCCACAATGACTCTACTTTTAGCCATTTTGGTTTTGGATGCACATATGGAATCTTTCTTTAGATCCATAAGGTGCATAGAATCTAAGCCACAGCCTCACACAGGGCCAAGAGGCTGATTCAGACACATCCCTTTCCAAAGCAATTAAGCAAAGAGCCACAGGAGATGCACATTTATTTCCAATTGAAAAGTCTTTTGTTAAGGCTTCCAAAAGTGTTGGCCTGAGGAAAACACCTTCCTGACATTCAGGGCAACAGAACAATATGTATGCATAAGGCCCAAAGCAGGGTTTCTCCACTGAGATATTCCTGGTCACACTGCTATCTGAGTTTTCTGAGATGCTCGGCCATTCCATTCAGCTATCCAGTACATGGCCATTTCACAGACCTTGGAGGTGGTACATATCTTGGACACACAACCATGAGTCTATTCTTGAGAGTGACCAGAATTGAGTAAGAAATCAGGAACTTAGGAAGATTGCAGGTGTTGCCCATCCATAAGGCAAGCCGCAGTCCATTCATAAATTGGGCAGGATGAATGCTGGGAAGCTTTCTACTAGACAGGACACATCCATTGATGCATTCTCTTTTCTAATGTCTACAACCACTAACACAGTGGGATACACAGACATAGAAAAACTCGCATTGTCAAAGGACTTAGAAGAATCAGATAATTCCAAACCAAACAAACCTCCTTTCCTACCTATTCTGAGAACATGAGACAAAACCACAAACCCCACCCAAACTCACAAATTCAACTTCTTCCCCCAAGTAGGTCTGTGACTATCCGGAATGTCCTCTGACTTGTGGGCCATACTGTGTTCTCCCGAAATGGCCTGTCCTGCCTCAGATCTGGTCAAATTGGCCAACTCTGTGAAGTTGTCAGGAGCCAGTGTTGAGCCACTACCTGCTTTCTCAGGAAAGGCCCCTCTTCAGAGCACTCCTGGCATTTGGCCATCCTCACATCAGTAGGTACCAAGAATGACTGACTCTGTCCTTGGTGAATCCAACAAGTGAGCCCACTGGAACTGTGACTGGGACTGGCTCTGGGTGCCTGACTACTTGGATCACAATTTCAGAGAGTTCCATCACCAAGGAAGTTAGGAAGGTCATTTCTTCGGGAACTGAATGAGGTCACTGCCGTGGCAACCACTTTGTCATAACACTTTCTTCCAAGGGTCCCATGAGATGGAGGCTGCCCCTAATTCCTGAGACACTTTCAAAAGTTAGAATGGTATACCAACCATAGGTACCCAGGAACAGCTCTCCACACAGGCTGGTTTGCTCCATCTCCTCTACGTTAAGGATAGAGAGTCTGATTCAGACTCAACCCTTCATCCTGACCAGGTTGTTTTCCATGGAAGATTACTTTTGCTCTCTCCGGTCCTTCATAGCTGCCTACATCTTCTCCAGGGATAATTTCTGCATTGACCTTTGAGGTTTTCAGCAGGTTGAAGATCCCCTACATTCCTGTATTGTAAGAACAAATCTGTCCCTGCTCTTCTGAATACTTAAATTGATGGAACAATGTATGGTTAGTGTTATTAACATGTTCAATTAAAACCAAAACACTACCACATGGCCCTTATATTCTTCCATATAGACACTCATCATTACCTCTGGCTGGAGGTTTCCACAAGGGGCGAAGCCCAAGACAGTGTCCAAAATAAGTTCCCTTGCCCCTCATTTGCCTAAAGTCTGGGTTTCCTGGACACCCTTCCTGTGAACCAGGATTGATCAAATAGGCCTGCCATTAACAATGCTCTTTTTCTCCTTTTTGAGGCCTACTGAACGTGAGGTATTGATTCTTTATGTGATTTGGAGTCATGTGAAACCCAAGCACCTTTTCTCGTCTTTGAAGTACTCATTAGACCCAAAGGATCCCTATTCGTACTTGATGGAGGTGAGGAGCCTAACAGAGGAAGCAAGAGACTTCATCCACAATGTCTGATCTTTTTGCCATTTTGGTTTTGGATGCACACATGGGATCTTTCTTTAGATCCATCAGGTTCTGAGATTCTAAGCCACAGCCTCACACACAGCCGAGAGGATGATTTACACACATCCTTTTCTAAAGCAATTAATCTAAGAGCCACGGGTGATGCTCATTCATTTCCATTTGAAAGCAGTTTCTTCAGGCTTCACAAACTGGTGGTCTGAGGCAAAGACCTACCTGACATTCAGGTCAACAGAACAGTAGGTAAGCAAAAGGCACAAAGCAGGGTTTCTCTACTGAGACTTTACTGGTCACACTGATATCTGAGTTTTCTGAGATCCTCCCCATTTATTTCAGGTATCCAGTAAATGGCCATGTCACAGAGCTGGGAGGTGGTACATATCTTGGACAAAAAAAAATGAGCCTATTCTGGAGAATGGCCAGAATTCAGGAAGAAAACAGGAACTAAGGAAAATAGTAGGTGTTGCCCATCGATAAGGAAAGCAACAGTCCATTCATAAATTGGGCAGGATGTGTGCTGGAATGCTTTCTACTTGTCAGGACACATGCATTGATGCATTCACTTTTCTCATATCTACAACCACCGACAAAGTGGGATACACAGACATAGAATCACTCACCATGTCAAATGACTTATTAAAAACAGTCCACTCCAAACCAAACAAACTGCCTTTCCTACCTATTCTCAGAACATGAGACAAAACCATAAACTCACATCTACACCCACAAAGGCATATCTTTTACCCACATAGGTCTGTGAGTAACCAGAGTGTCCTCAGACTGATGGGCCATACTATGTTCCCCCGAAATGGCCTGTCCTGTCTCAGATCTGGTCTCCTTTAAAACTCTCTAAAGTTTTCAGGAGCCATCGGTGAGTCACTACCTGCTTTCTCAGGAAAGGCCCCTCTTCAGAGCTTTCCTGGCATTTAGTGATCCACAAGAAAGACTGACTCTGTCCTTGGTAAATCCAAACAAGTGAACCCACTGGGAAAGGGACTGGGACTGGCTCTTGGTGCCTGGCTTCCTGGATCCCAAGTTCAGAGGGTTCCATCACCAAGGAAGTGAGGTAGGTCACTTCCTTCAGGAACTGAATAAGGTCACTGCCTTGGCAACCACTTTGTTCTAACATTTGCTTCCAATGGCTCCATGACATGGAGGCTGCCCCTACTTCCTGTGTCACATTCACAAGTTAGAATGGTATAACAACCATAGGCACCTGGGAACAGTCAGAGTTTACTAGGGTATGGCTTACTGTCAGGACTTCAGTATTTCAAATAGAAAATAGGAAAATTAATCTAATGTGTATACGAATATATGCTAGACAAAAATCTTCCCACTGTCCTCTACAACAATGCCTTGATATTTCCTTCACCACAAGTAAGACACAATTAGTGGAGAATAGTTTGAAAATCTGTGAATATATATCTGGAAAAAAAATGAATGGAGTTCACAACCTTGGAGGTGGTAGAGGAATTTCCAAATGTAAAAGAAAGGATAAACACTCCACAAACATGGAGCTCTGGTGGCCTAAAAAAATTTTGAGAAACTGCCTCTGAGTTTGGGCCCTTGAAATATTTGTTGTTGTCAGGAGCTTTAGCTTCCTTTGTAGTGAGACCATCAAATCTGGGTCAGCATCTATGTGACCTGGATGACATGGTTCCTTATTTTCTATTGAACATGAGGCAGCAGTTCTGAATTCTCTCTTTGTAGGTAAACTGAGGCCACTGGGGTCTAAGTGTCTAACCGTGTGGTCTGTGAAGCCATTTGGTCATACTCGAATTTTTGTGGTGTTATTTACTGCAGTACTCTGAGTTTGGTATTGGCTTCACGAAGTACAAGGAGATAAACTGGGACACAGTCCTAGAGGGAGTACTCTCATGTGTGGTGAGTGAGGGTCTGCAGGAGAATGTACCAACCAGGCTTCTATCCCAAAAAGCTTGCACCCATGTCCATAGCAACCTGATTCTGAACATTGCCATGAAACCTCTCCATATAACAAGATCCCTTTATTTGTAAGGGTCTGCTGGCTGCACCATGTCAGTCACAATCCATTTGGAAGCCAAGGAAAGATCCATGTGGCCCCACGACAGATGTTTTATCATACACCTGCCAACCACTGCTCTAGGCCCACTACTCAGCAGGCTCCAACTTTCTGGCATCTCTGTTCTACAATATTTTCATGAAACCCAGTCAATCAGGGCACTGTCTGGTATACTCGTGATCAGCAACAGACATCCAAAGATTCTCTAGTGCCACCTGTTCATAGGAATATCAAAAATTTTATGGTGTTTATCTAGCCAATTTTCAAGGATGAAGTTGGAGGCACTGTGGGTTTCAATTCATTCAGGAACCATGAAATAGTGAGGAAGCTCATTTCAATGAAAGCTCGGGACAACTCTCACAGGCAAGGCTTCCCAAAGAGTGGCCAAAAGGTCACATGAAGCCAGGTCCATTGAGGTTTACAATTGAGGTCCATGTGTGTTTTGACTCTCAACTATGGCTGCTAAGTCTTTCTGAATAAAGTCATGTGATATCCTGGCTGAGAATCCCAGTGCTCTTTGGAAATCCAACCTGGGCCTAGATCTCAGTCTCCAAGGGCAACTCTCATGTGTGGCCTCCTAAATTCCAAACACAATTCATGCCAATACGTCGCTGAGATCTGTTACAGAACTCAGTCTCTAAAGGGAATCACACAAGTGTTAAAGCCCAGGTTGACCCTGGAATCTTTTCCAACCGTAACACAAATGACCACAATTAAACCAAAACACTCCAACATGGCCGTCATCTTCTTCCATATAGACAGTCATAATAAACTCTGGTTGGAGGTTTCCATGAAGGGCGCAGACCAAGACAGTGTTCAAAATAAGCTCACTTGCCACTCATTTGCCTAAAGTCAGGGTGGCATGGAAACCCTTCCTGTGAACGAGGGGTGATCAAATAGGCCTGCCATTAATACTGCTCTACTTCTCCAATTTGAGGCCTACTCTCTGTGGGGTATAGATTCTTTATGAGAATTGGGGTCATGAGAAAACCCAAGCACCTATGGGCTACCCTCTGAAGGGATTTGAAGAACCCATTTGAGTGAACCAAGGAGTTAGATCAAAAGACTTTAGATATAGGGTTTTGGTTAGAGAGTGAATGTAAATTTCAGCATATGTGAAGAGTCAGCCACAGTGATGAACTGGGGAAAATGTGTAGGAAAGCAGATATCAATAGAGATATTAGGAAATCAGGCAAAGTACAAAGTGAGTGATAGGATAAGACATTTTTAACAGGGTTGAGTTTGAATATACAATCTTAGGAAGAAACAAATATGTAGTCACCAATAAGAATGATATTCGAGATCATTAGTGAATCAGGACATGGATGTTGTTAGTAATACATGCTCACTTTCTATATAGGCTTTGGTACAATCATAAGTGTGACACTTGCATTTTTTGTCAGGAATATTACTGTGATGAAATGCATATGTATATCAGGTGACTAGAATATTTCTTCCACCATTTTTGAAAGCAATATTTTAAAGGCTTATAAATTAGTATTGGGGATACAAATAGGTATACCCTGGGTCTATGAATATAGAGATGATTCTTTAATAGACCATACTGTGAATAAATAATATAACTGGTTCAAAATTTAAATAATGGATTGAATTGATATCTGAAAATATACAAGAAATCTTACATTGATATACATACATTCATTCCGAACAGTTATACATCTAATGATAATATTAGTGTTACGGTTTATTATGAAGAGTGTGTGAGTTTTGTTTCAAAAGTGATTATGGAAATCGAAAATAATGTGTTTGGAAAGAATCTCATGAAAAGAACAGTCAAGAAATATGGAGGAATACATGTCTTCTCAAGTAGGAAGTGATTGAAATTGAACCAAAAGCCTATAAATTTGTAAAATTGTGGATGAAATGATATATCCTATATTGCCCATAAACTGCAGAAATAGTAATGTACCAGTGTTGAATAAAAATGAACTTCAAAATACACATCATGTCCCATAGGTGTCTACTTGCATTGATGTTAAACTGGGCGAGTCACTGTAGAAATATTAGGATTTCTTAGCACCATTCCCTGAAGTTAGTTTTCAGTACTAGGAAACAAATATGTATTTCAGTGGATGTATATTTCTAAGAATAATCTTGTGAAAAATTGATTATATATCCCCATACAGGAACATGAATGAATTTAGGCAGTGTATAGTAAGACACTTATATTTCATATTTTGAAAATCTGGAGACTATATATATATAGACACAAAGACACACACATTATAATGTAGCAATATATATGCCAATTGAAATTCATCATGAAAAATAACTCATCTGCATATCAAAAAATATTCATTATACTGAACATGGATTATGTATAATGTTGTTCATCTAGGAAGGTCACCCATGGGTTAAATTTTTAGTTCCAACAGCCTTTAGGAGAAGTGATCTCTTCTCACAATTTGTATCTGCCAAGTCAGCCACCTCACAAGAATGTACGTGTGAAACCAGGTAGGATTCTATTTGTGCATATAAAAATACATGTGCTTAATAGGCTACAGAGAAAGAGAGACAGGAATTCACATATTTCTTAACTTTAAAAACACATGGAGAATTATTTCAACAAATAATTGACGAGATTTATTACTCCTACCTTATATCATGCAAAAGGCAAGTACAACCACACACCATGCCTCTTCTGAACTGCTTGTATTTCTATTCTGTTTCTGTTATTTTTCTCATGATATCAGTATTAGTAGTCAGAGTCTATAAGGGTATGGGCTAGTTTCAAGGATTCAGTATTTCGAATGAAAAATTGAAAAATGAATCCAATGTGTATGCAAATATGTGCTACAAAAAATCTTCCTTCTCTCATATAGAACAATGACTTGACATTACCATTGCCCCAAGTAAGTCACAAATAGAGGAGAAGAGTTAGAAAATCTGTAAATACATATCTGCAATGAAAAATGCTAAGGAGTGCAAAACCTTGGAGGTGGTAGAGGAGTTTCCAAAAGTAAGTGACATGGGAAATACTCCACAGACATGAAGATCTGCTGGCCTAAACACTTCGTGAGAAACTGCCTTTGAGGTTGGGCACTTGAAATATATGTTGTTTTCAGGAGCTTTCGCTTCCTTTATAGTGAGACCATCTAAGCTGGGTCTGCATCTATGTGACCTGGAGGACATGGCATCTTATTTTCCAATGAACATGAGGCAGCAGTGCTGAATTCTCTCTTTGTAGGTAAACTGTTGCCACTGGGGGCTAAGTGTCTCCCCGTGTGGACTGTGAAGCCATTTGGTCATCTTCCACTTTTCGTGGTGTTTCTTGCTGCTGCACTGGTAGTTTGGTATTGGCATCACGAAATACAAGGAGTTCAACTGGGACACAGTGCTGGAGGGAGTTCTGTCACGTGTGGTAGGTGTACCCTGGTCTACAGTAGAATGCACCAACCAGGCTTCTATCCCACATAGCTTGCCCCCTTGATCATAGCAACCTGATTCTAAACATTACTCTGAAACTTCTCCATATAACAAGATGCCTTTATATACAATGGTCTGATGGCTGCACCATGTCTGTCTCAAGACAATTGAAAGTCAATTGCAGATCCACATGGCCCCACCATAGATGTTTTATCACACACCTTCCCACCACTGCTCTAGGCTCACAACTCTGCAGTCTCCAACTTTCTGGCATCTCTGTTCTAAACATTTTCATGAAGCCCAGTCAATCAAGGCACTGTCTGGTATACTCATGATCAGCAAATTACATCAAAAGGTTCTCCAGTGCCATCTGGTCATGAAAATTTCTAAACATTCATGGTATTGATCTAGACAAATTTCAAGGATGAAGGTGGAGGCACTGTGGGTTTCAATTCATTCAGGGACCATTAAATGTTGAGGAAGCTCATTTCAATGAAAGATCTGGAGAACACTCACAGGCAAGGCTTCCCAAAGAGTGGCCAAAAGGTCACATGAAGCCAGGCCCATTGAGGTCTACAATGTGAGGTCCATGTGTGTTTTGACTCTCAACTATGGGTGCCAAGTCTTTCAGAATAAAATCATGTGATATCCTAGCTGAGATTCTCAGTACTCTTGGGAAAGCCACCCTGGGCCTAGATCTCAGTTTCAAAGGGCGACTCTCATGTGTGGCCTCCTGAAATCGCAACACAATTCATGGAAATACTTATCTGAGGTCAGTTCCAGAACTCATTCTCTAAGGGGAATCACACCAGTGTTCAAGCCCAGTTGGACCCAGTCATCTCTTCCATCTGCCACACAAATGACCACAATTAAAACCAAAACACTCCCACATTGTCCTCATCTTCTTCCACATAGACACTCCTCATAACCTCTGGCTGGAGTTTTTCATGAGGGGCACAGCCCAAGACAGTGGCCCAAATAAGCTTTCTTGCCCCTCATTTGCCTAAAGTCAGGGTGGCCTGGAGACCCTTCCTGTGAACCAGGAGTGATTAAATAGGCCTGCCATTAATACTGCTCCACTTCTCCACTTTGAGGCTTTCTTACTGTGGGGTTTAGTTTCTTCTTTTTAAAAAAAAAAAATGAAATTTAATTGGAAAGTTAAAAAAAATTGTATTGCAGAATATTAAATTTCTTATGCAAAAGCCTTTATCTTGTTTGTGAGGGAAACCTTGATGCCTTGCCAATCTGGTTATATGGAGACACTGAAAATTTTCTGTTACATACTACATGGATGAATGGCTACAGCACATCGTTTTTTCAAACTGAAAGGCAGATAACAGCAAGTAAGATAACAAATAAAAGCCAAATTTATTAAAAAATAAAGTTGTAAAATTTCTCAAATATTGGAAATTAAATTCCTTTTTTTTCTTTTTTTTGGTTGTTCAAAAGCTCATGCTATATCATCTTTCATACATTTGACTCATTTGGGTTATGAACTCCCATTTTTACCCCAATACAAATCGCAGAATCACATCAGTTACACACTCACGTTTTTACATAATGGCATATTAGTGATTGTTGTATTCTGCTACCTTTCCTATCCCCTACTATCCCCCTCCCCTCCCCAACCATCTACCCTCTATACCTCATCTGCTATTGTTCAATTCTCTCCCTTGTTTCCCCCCCTTTCCCCTCACAACCTCTTATATGGAATTTTGTGTAACATTTAGTGTCTCCTACCATTTCCATATGCTTTCCATTCTCTCTCCCTTTCTCTCCCCCCACTCATCTCCATTTAGTGTTAGTATTTTCCTCATGCTCTTCTTCTCTGTTCTGTTCTTATTTGCTCTCTTTATATCAAAGAAAACATTTGGCATTTGTTTTTTAAGGATTGGCTAGCTTTGCTTAGCATTATATGTTCTAATGCCATCCATTTCCCTTCAAATTCAATGATTTTTGTCATTTTTTAATGCTGCATAATACTCCATTTTGTATAGATGCCCCTTTTTTTATCCATTCGCCTATTGAAGGTCATCTAGTTTGGTTCCACAGTTTAGCTATTATGAATTGTGCCGCTATGATCAGTGATGTGGCAGTATCCCTATAGTGCGCTCTTTTAAGATCCTCAGGGAATAGTCCGAGAAGTGAGATAGCTGGGTCAAATGGTGGATCCTTTCCCTGCTTTCCCAGGTATCTCCATACTGCTTTCCAAATTGGCCTCAACATTTTGCAGTCCCACCAGCAGTGTACAAGTGTACCCTTTTCCCCACATCCTCGCCAACACTTATTGTTGTTTGATTTCATAATGGCTGCCAATCTTACTCGAGTGAGATGGTATCTTAGGGTGGTTTTGACTTGAATTTCCCTAACTGCTAGAGATGGTGGGCATTTTTTCATGTTCTTGTTGATGGATTGTATGTCCTCCTCTGTGAAGTTTCTGTTCAGGTCCTTGGCCCATTTGTGGATTGGTTTATTTGTTATCTTATTGTTTAATTTTTGAGTTCTTTGTATATTCTAGATATTAGGGCTCTATCTGAAGTGTGAGGGGTAAAAATTTGTTCCCAAGATGTAGGCTCTCTATTTACCTCTCTTATTGTTTCTCTTGTTTCGAAAAAAAACTTTTTAGTTTAAGTAAGTCCCATTTGTTGATTCTTGTTATTAACTCTTGTGCTATGGCTGTCCTATTAAAAAATTTGGAGCCCAACCCCACAGTATGTACATCGTAGCCAAATTTTTCTTCTATTAGATGCAGTGTCTCTGATTTTATATCTTGCTCCTTGATCCATTTAGAGTTAACTTTTGTGCATGGCGAGAGAAAGGGATTCATTTTCATTTTGTTGCATATGGATTTCCAATTTTCCCTGGACCACTTGTTGAAGATGCTATCCTTCCTCCATTGCATGCTTTTAGGCCCTTTTTCAAATATAAGAAAGTTGTACTTTTGTGGATTGGTTTCTGTGTCCTCTATTCTGTACCATTGGTCCAGCTGACTTTTGTGATACCAGTACCACGCTGTTTTTGTTACTATTGCTTTGTAGTACAGTTTGAACTCTGTTATCGCTATACATCCTGATTCACACTTCCTGCTTAGAATTGCTATTGCTATTCTGTGTCTGTTGTTTTTCCATATGAAATTCATGATTGCTTTATATATTTCTACAAGAAATGCCATTGGGATTTTGATTGGCATTGCATTAAACCTGTAGAGAACTTTGGGTAATATCGCAATTTTGATGATGTTAGTTCTGCCTATACATGAACAGGGTACATTTTTCCATCTTCTAACATCTTCTTCTATCTCTTTCTTTAGAGTTATGTAACTTTCATTGTATAAATCTTTCACCTCTTTTTTTAGGTTGATTCCCAAGTATCTTATTTTCTGTGAGGATATTGTGAATGGAGTGGTTTTCCTCATTTCAATTTCAGAAGTTTTGTTGCTGATATACAGGAATGCCTTTGATTTTTTCTTGTTGATTTTATATACTGGCACTTTGCTGAATTCATTTATTAACTCTAGCAGTTTCTTTGCATACCCTTTAGGGTTTGTTAAATATATTATCATGTCATCCTCAAATGGCGAATATTTAATTTCTTCTTTTTCTATTTTTATGCCTTTAAATTCTTTTGTCTGTCTAATTGCTCTGGCTAGTATTTCAAGAACTAAACTGAATAGAAGTGGTGATAGAGGGCATCTCTGTCTTGTTCCAGATTTTAGAGGGAATGCCTTCAGTTTTTCTCCATTTAGGATGATGCTAGCCTGAGGTTTAGCATATATAGCTTTTACCATGTTGAGGTAAGTTCTTGTTATCCCTAATTTTTATAGTGTTTTGAACATAAAGGAATGCTGTACTTTGTCAAACGCTTTATCTACATCTATCGAGATGATCATATGGTTTTTGTCTTTAAGTCTATTGATGTGGTGGATTACATTTATTGATTTCCATAAATTGATCCAGGCTTGCATCCCAGGGATGAATCCTACTTGATCATGAAGCACAATTATTTTGATATGCTTTTGTATTCAATTCACCATGATTTTATTGAGAATTTTTGCATCCAAGTTTATTAGAGGTATTGGTCTGTAGTTTTCTTTCTTTGAAGTGTCTTTGTCTGGTTTTGGAATCAGGGTGATGTTGGCCTCATAGAATGAATTTGGAGGAACTCCTTCTTTTTCTATTTTTTGAAATAGCTTGAAAAGTATTGGTATTAATTCTTCTTTGAGGGTTTTGTAGAACTCCACTGTATACCTATCCGGTCCAGGGCTCTTTTTGGTTGGTTGTCTTTTGATGGTTTCTTATTTTTCTTCCTTTTTTATTGGTCTATTTAAATTGTGGGTGTCTTCCTGACTCAATCTGGGCAGATCATATGACTTAAGAAATTTATCGATATCTTCTTTATCTTCTATTTTATTGGAATATAGGGTTTCAAAATACTTTCTAATTATCTTCTGTGTTTCTGTAGTGTGTGTTGTGATATTTCCATCTTTATTCCATATGTTAGTAATTTGAGTTCTCTCTCTTCTTCTCTTCGTTAGCATGGCTAAGGGCCTGTCGAACCTATTTATTTTTTCAAAGAACCAACTCTTATTTATTTCAATTTTTACAATGTAGATTTTTTGTTTCAATTTCATTGATTTCTCCTCTAATTTCAATTATTTCTTGTCTTCTACTACATTTGATGTTGTTTTGCTCTTCCTTTTCTAGGTTTTTGAGGTGTAGTGTGAGTTCATTCATTTGTTGTTGTTTTTTTTCTTTTTTTGAGGAAAAAATTACAAGAAATGAATTTCCCTCTTAAAACGGCTTTCATTGTGTCCCATACAATCCGGTATGTTGTGTCTCTATTGTCATTTGTCTCTAAGAATTTTTTTATCTCCTCCTTTATGTCTTCTGTAACCCACTGATCATTCAGTAACATATTGTGCATTTTCCATGTGATGTAGAATTTTTCCTTCCTTTTTTTTTCATTGATTTAAAGTTTCAATCCATTATGATCAGATATGGTGCATGGTATTATCTCCATACCTTTATATTTACTAAGAGTTTCCCTATTGCATAATATATGGTCTATATTGGAGTAGGATCAATGTGCTGCTGAGAAGAACGTGTATCCACTTGATGATGGTTGATATATTTCATATATGTTGGTTACGTCTAGGTAATTGATTGTGCTATTGAGTTCTATAGTATCTTTATTCAGCTTTTGTCTGGAGGAAGGCAAGAGACTTCATCCACTATGACTGCCCTTTTTGCCATTTTAGTTTTGGATGCACACATGGGATCTTTCTTTAGATCCATCAGGTGCTGAGAATCTAAGCCACAGGCTCACACAGGGCCAAGATGCAGATTCAGAAACATCCCTTTCCAAAGCAATTAAGCAAAGAGCCACAGGTGATGCCGATTTATTTCCATTTGAAAACTGTTTTCTTCAGTCTTCACAAAGGGGTTGCCGGAGGCAAAGACCTTCCTGACATTCAGGGCAACAGACAGGGAAGCAAAAGGCCCAAAGCAGGGTTTCTCCACTGAGACTTTCTTGGTCACACTGATATCTGAGTTTTCTGAGATACTCGCCATTCCCTTCAGCTACCAGTACATTGCCATTCACAGTGCTTGGGGTGGTACATATCTTGGACACAAAACCATGAGCGTATTCTAGAGAGTGGCCAGAATTCAGGAAGAAAACAGGAACTTAGGAAGATGGCGAGTGTTGCCCATTTATAAGGCAAGCTGCAGTTCATTCATAAATTGCACAGGATGAATGCTGGGAAGCTTTCTAGTAGACTGGACAAATCCCTTGATGCATTTCCTTTTCTAATGTCTACAACCACGGACACAATGGGATATATAGACACAGAAACACTCGCCTTGTCAAATGACTTACTAGAAACAGTCCACTCCAAAACTAACAAACCACCTTTCCTACCTATTCTGAGAACAGGAGACAAAACAACAAACCCACAACCACACCCACAAAGGCACCTCCTTTCCCCAGTAGGTCTCTGACTATCCAGAGTGTCCTCTGACTGGTGGGCCATGATATATTCCCCCATATTGGGGTGTCCTGTCTCTGATCTGGTCTCCGTGGCCAACTCTGTGATGCTGTCAGAAGCCAGCGATGAGCCACTACCTGCTTTCTCAGGAAAGGCCCCTCTTCAGATCTTCCTGGCATTTGGCCAACCTCACATCAGTATGTACCAAGAAAGACTGACTCTGTCCTTGGTAAATCCAAACAAGTTTGACCACTGGGACTTGCACTGGGACTGGCTTTGGGTGCCTGGCTTCCTGGATCCCATGTTCAGAGAGTTTCATCACCAAGGAAGTAAGTTGAGTTCATTTCCTTCAGGAACTGAATGAGGTCACTACCCTGGCAACCACATTTTCCTAACAGTTCCTTCCGAGGGTCCCATCAGATGGAGGCTGCACCTACTTGCTCTGACATTTTCACAAGTTAGAATGGTATATCAACCATAGGCACCCGGGATCAACTCTCCACACAGGCCTGGTTTGGTCCATCTTCACTACATTAAGAAAAGAGAGGCTGATTCAGACACATCCTTTCATCATGACCAGGATGTTTTCCATGTAAGATGACTTTTGCTCTCTCAGGTCCCTCATAGCTGCCTAAATCTTCTCCAGGGATTATTTCTGCATGGACTTTTGAGGTTGTCAGCTGGTGGAAGATCCCCTACCTTCCTGTATTGTAAGACAAACCCTGTTCCTGCTCTTCTGAAAATGAGATTGAGGGAACAGTGTATGGTTAGGGTTAATAGCATGTTCGATTTGGGTTAGGAATAATTATGCTGGATGAATAATGGTATTGGGAACCTGTGATATTTATAAGAATATAGACGTGAAATATATGTATGAGAACAGAGATCTAGGAAAGATTTGAAGCCCAGAGAGGAATTGAAACCACGATTGGTATACTTAGCTTGAATTATGTTCTGCACCGAGGTCTCAGATAAATTGATATACAATGGCATAGGACCGTGTACCTCTGATGTTTGAATGTAGAAGAGAACATGCAGTCAAAAAGGGATAGTCTGTAGGATTAGGAAGATAGTCAGTAGGTTTAGGAAGAATAGTGAGTATAGGAGTTGGACCAAAAGTTCTTTAGCAATAGGGTTTCAGATAGAGAGTGAATGTAAATGTCAGCACATTTGAAGTTACAGTCACAATGATGAACTGGGGACAATATGTAGAAAAGCAGATGTCAATAGGGACATTATGAAATCAGGCATAGTATAAAGTGAGTGATAGGATTAGATATTTTCAAAAGGCTTGAGGTTGAATATATAATCTTAGGAAAAAACAAATATGTAATAACAAAGAGGATTGACATTTGAGAGCATTACTCAACCTGGACAGATGTTTTTAATAATCCATGCTCACTTTCCATTTAGGCTTTGGTACAATCATAAGTGTGACCTTTGCATTTTGTGTCCAGAATACTACTGTGATAAATGTATATGTAGATCAGGTGACATGAGTCTTTCTTCCACCATTATGGGGAGCAATATCCTGAAAACTTATAAATTAGTACTGGGGATACGAAAAGGTGTACCCTGTGTTGATGATTATTCAGATGATGCATGAATAGACCATATTGTGAATAAAGTATATAACTGGTTCCAACTTTAAATAATGGATTGAATTTGCATCTGAAAAAAAAAATATATGAAATCTTATATTGATATACATACATTCATTCCAACCTGTTATATATCTAATGGTAATATTAGGGTTACAGTTTATCATGAAGAGTGAGTTTTGCTTGAACAATGATAATGGAATCGAAAATAATGTGTTTAGAATGAAGTCAAGTGAAAATACCAGTAGAGAAATATGGAGGAATACATGTGTTCTGAAATAGTAAGTAATTGAAAGTGAACCAAATGCCTATAAATTTGTGAAGTTGTGAATGAAAAAAATATATCCTATGATGTACATAAACTGAAGAAATTTTAATGTACCAGTGTTTAATAAAAATGAACTTCAAAATACACATCATGTCCCATAGAAATCTATTTGCATTGATGTTAAACTGGGTCAGTTACAGTAGAAATATTAGGATTTGTAAGCACCATTCACTGAACTTAGTTTTCAGTAGTAGGAAACCAATATGTATTTCAGGTGATTGAGTATTTCTTAGAATAATCTTGTGTAAAGTTGATTATACACCCAAATACATGAATACGAATGAATTTAGGGAGTGTATAATAAGATATATATATTTCATATTTTGGAAATTCTGGAGAATATATATATATATATATATATATATATATATATATATATATATATATATATACATACATAAATGCACACACAAACACACACACATAAAATTAATATGTAGAAATATATATGCCAATTGAAATTCATCATAAAATATAATTCATCAACATATCCAAAAATATTCATTTTACTTAACATGGATTTATGTATAATGTTTTTTACTAGGAAGCTCACCCATAGGTTGAATTTTCAGTTCAATCAGTATTTAGGGGGAGTCATCTCTTTTCACAATTTTTATATTCCAATGTCAGTGAGCTCACAAGAATGTACGTGTGATACCAGGTAGGATAGTATATGTGCATAAAAAATACATGTGCTGAATAGGATACAGAGAAAGGGAGACAGGAATTTACATATGTGATAACTTTAAAAACTCATGAAGAAATATTATAATAAAAAGTTGACTAGATTTAAAACACATACTCTTGATAAAGCAGAAGGCAAATACAAGTATACACCATGCTTCCTATGAAAGGACTGTATTTCTATTCAGTTAGGTTTCTTTTTCTCCATCATATTAGGATTAGTAGTCAGATTCTAGTAGGGTATGGGTTGGTGTCAGGGATTCAGTATTTCAAATGGAAAATAGAAAAATTAATCTAATGTGTATGCAAACATGTACTACAGGAACAACTTCCCACTCTCTTCCAGAACAATGGCTTGACATAACCATCACTCCAAGTAAGACACAATTAGAGGAGAGGAGTTAGAAAATCTGTGAATACATATGAGAAATGTAAAATGCTCAGAAGTTCACAACACTGGAAGTAGAAGAACAGTTTCCAAAAGTAAGGGAGAGGGTAAACACTTCACAAACATGGAGCTCTGCTGGCCTAAAGACTTCTTGAGAAACTTCCTCTGTGGTTGGGCACATGAAATATTTGTAATTGTCAGGAAATTTAGTTTCGTTTGTAGTGACACCATGAAATCTGGGTCTGCATCTATGTGACCTGGAGGACATGGTTCCTTATTTTCTAATGAAAATGAGGCAGCAGCTGAATTCTCTCTTTGTAGGTAAACTGTGGCCACTGGGACCTAAGTGTCTTCCGGTGTGGTCTGTGAAGATATTTGGTCATGCTCCAATTTTCAGGGTGTTTCTTACTCCTGAACTGGGAGTTTCGTATTAGATTCATGAAATACAAGGAGTTCAACTGGGACACAATGATAGAGGGAGTTCTGTCACGTGTGGTTTGTCATGGTCGACAAGAGAATGTACGAACCAGGCTTTAATCCCACATAGCTTTCCCACTTGACTATAGCAACCTGATTCTGAACATTGCCCTGAAACCTCTCCATATAACAAGATCCCTTTATTTGTAAGGGTCTGCTGGCTGCACCATGTCAGTCACAAGCCATTTGGAAGCCAAGGGAAGATCCATGTGGCCCCACGACAGATGTTTTATCATACACCTGCCAACCACTGCTCTAGGCCCACTACTCAGCAGGCTCCAACTTTCTGGCATCTCTGTTCTACAACATTTTCATGAAACCCAGTCAATCAGGGCACTGTCTTGTATACTCGTGATCAGCAACAGACATCCAAAGATTCTATAGTGCCACCTGTTCATAGGAATATCAAAAATTTTATGGTGTTTATCTAGCCAATTTTCAAGGATGAAGTTGGAGGCATTGTGGGTTTCAATTCATTCAGGAACCATGAAATAGTGAGGAAGCTCATTTCAATGAAAGCTCGGGACAACTCTCACAGGCAAGGCTTCCCAAAGAGTGGCCAAAAGGTCACATGAAGCCAGGTCCATTGAGGTTTACAATTGAGGTCCATGTGTGTTTTGACTCTCAACTATGGCTGCCAAGTCTTTCTGAATAAAGTCATGTGATATCCTGGCTGAGAATCCCAGTGCTCTTTGGAAAGCCAACCTGGGCCTAGATCTCAGTCTCCAAGGGCAACTCTCATGTGTGGCCTCCTAAATTCCAAACACAATTCATGCCAATACGTCTCTGAGATCTGTTACAGAACTCAGTCTCTAAAGGGAATCACACAAGAGTTCAAGCCCAGGTTGACCCTGGAATCTTTTCCAACCATAACACAAATGACCACAATTAAACCAAAACACTCCAACATGGCCGTCATCTTCTTCCATATAGACAGTCATAATAAACTCTGGTTGGAGGTTTCCATGAAGGGCGCAGACCAAGACAGTGTTCAAAATAAGCTCACTTGCCACTCATTTGCCTAAAGTCAGGGTGGCATGGAAACCCTTCCTGTGAACGAGGGGTGATCAAATAGGCCTGCCATTAATACTGCTCTACTTTTCCAATTTGAGGCCTACTCTCTGTGGGGTATAGATTCTTTATGAGAATTGGGGTCATGAGAAAACCCAAGCACCTATGGGCTACCCTCTGAAGGGATTTGAAGAACCCATTTGAGTGAACCAAGGAGTTAGATCAAAAGACTTTAGATATAGGGTTTTGGTTAGAGAGTGAATGTAAATTTCAGCATATGTGAAGAGTCAGCCACAGTGATGAACTGGGGAAAATGTGTAGGAAAGCAGATATCAATAGAGACATTAGGAAATCAGGCAAAGTACAAAGTGAGTGATAGGATAAGACATTTTTAACAGGGTTGAGTTTGAATATACAATCTTAGGAAGAAACAAATATGTAGTCACCAATAGGAATGATATTCGAGATCATTAGTGAATCAGGACATGGATGTTGTTAGTAATACATGCTCACTTTCAATATAGGCTTTGGTACAATCATAAGTGTGACACTTGCATTTTTTGTCAGGAATATTACTGTGATGAAATGCATATGTATATCAGGTGACTAGAATATTTCTTCCACCATTTTTGAAAGCAATATTTTAAAGGCTTATAAATTAGGATTGGGGATACAAATAGGTATACCCTGGGTCTATGAATATAGAGATGATTCTTTAATAGATCATACTGTGAATAAATAATATAACTGGTTCAAACTTTAAATAATGGATTGAATTGATATCTGAAAATATACAAGAAATCTTACATTGATATACATACATTCATTCCAACCAGTTATACATCTAATGATAATATTAGTGTTACGGTTTATTATGAAGAGTGTGTGAGTTTTGTTTCAAAAGTGATTATGGAAATCGAAAATAATGTGTTTGGAAAGAATCTCATGAAAAGAACAGTCAAGAAACATGGAGGAATACATGTCTTCTCAAGTAGGAAGTGATTGAAATTGAACCAAAAGCCTATAAATTTGTAAAATTGTGGATGAAATGATATATCCTATAATGTCCATTAACTGCATAAATAATAATGTACCAGAGTTGAATAAAAATGAACTTCAAAATACACATCATGTCCCATAGGTGTCTACTTGCATTGATGTTAAACTGGGTGAGTCACTGTAGAAATATTAGGATTTCTTAGCACCATTCCCTGAAGTTAGTTTTCAGTACTAGGAAACAAATATGTATTTCAGTGGATGTATATTTCTAAGAATAATCTTGTGAAAAATTGATTATATATCCCCATAAAGGAACATGAATGAATTTAGGCAGTGTATAGTAAGACACATATATTTTATATTTTGAAAATCTGGAGACTATATATATATAGACACAAAGACACACACATTATAATGTAGCAATATATATGCCAATTGAAATTCATCATGAAAAATAACTCATCTGCATATCAAAAAATATTCATTATACTGAACATGGATTATGTTTAATGTTGTTCATCTAGGAAGGTCACCCATGGGTTGAATTTTTAGTTCCAACAGCCTTTAGGAGAAGTGATCTCTTCTCACAATTTGTATCTGCCAAGTCAGCCACCTCACAAGAATGTACGTGTGAAACCAGGTAGGATTCTATTTGTGCATATAAAAATACATGTGCTTAATAGGCTACAGAGAAAGAGAGACAGGAATTCACATATTTCTTAACTTTAAAAACACATGGAGAATTATTTCAACAAATAATTGACGAGATTTATTACTCCTACCTTATATCATGCAAAAGGCAAGTACAACCACACACCATGCCTCTTCTGAACTGCTTGTATTTCTATTCTGTTTCTGTTATTTTTCTCATGATATCAGTATTAGTAGTCAGAGTCTATAAGGGTATGGGCTAGTTTCAAGGATTCAGTATTTCGAATGAAAAATTGAAAAATGAATCCAATGTGTATGCAAATATGTGCTACAAAAAATCTTCCTTCTCTCATATAGAACAATGACTTGACATTACCATTGCCCCAAGTAAGTCACAAATAGAGGAGAAGAGTTAGAAAATCTGTAAATACATATCTGCAATGAAAAATGCTAAGGAGTGCACAACCTTGGAGGTGGTAGAGGAGTTTCCAAAAGTAAGTGACATGGGAAATACTCCACAGACATGAAGATCTGCTGGCCTAAACACTTCGTGAGAAACTGCCTTTGAGGTTGGGCACTTGAAATATATGTTGTTTTCAGGAGCTTTCGCTTCCTTTATAGTGAGACCATCTAAGCTGGGTCTGCATCTATGTGACCTGGAGGACATGGCATCTTATTTTCCAATGAACATGAGGCAGCAGTGCTGAATTCTCTCTTTGTAGGTAAACTGTTGCCACTGGGGGCTAAGTGTCTCCCCGTGTGGACTGTGAAGCCATTTGGTCATCTTCCACTTTTCGTGGTGTTTCTTGCTGCTGCACTGGTAGTTTGGTATTGGCATCACGAAATACAAGGAGTTCAACTGGGACACAGTGCTGGAGGGAGTTCTGTCACGTGTGGTAGGTGTACCCTGGTCTACAGTAGAATGCACCAACCAGGCTTCTATCCCACATAGCTTGCCCCCTTGATCATAGCAACCTGATTCTAAACATTACTCTGAAACTTCTCCATATAACAAGATGCCTTTATATACAATGGTCTGATGGCTGCACCATGTCTGTCTCAAGACAATTGAAAGTCAATTGCAGATCCACATGGCCCCACCACAGATGTTTTATCACACACCTTCCCACCACTGCTCTAGGCCCACTACTCTGCAGTCTCCAACTTTCTGGCATCTCTGTTCTAAACATTTTCATGAAGCCCAGTCAATCAAGGCACTGTCTGGTATACTCATGATCAGCAAAAGTACATCAAAAGGTTCTCCAGTGCCATCTGGTGATGAAAATTTCTAAACATTCATGGTATTGATCTAGACAAATTTCAAGGATGAAAGTGGAGGCACTGTGGGTTTCAATTCATTCAGGAACCATTAAATGTTGAGGAAGCTCATTTCAAAGAAAGATCTGGAGAACACTCACAGGCAAGGCTTCCCAAAGAGTGGCCAAAAGGTCACATGAAGCCAGGCCCATTGAGGTCTACAATGTGAGGTCCATGTGTGTTTTGACTCTCAACTATGGCTGCCAAGTCTTTCAGAATAAAATCATGTGATATCCTGGCTGAGATTCCCAGTACTCTTGGGAAAGCCACCCTGGGCCTAGATCTCAGTTTCAAAGGGCGACTCTCATGTGTGGCCTCCTGAAATCGCAACACAATTCATGGCAATATTTATCTGAGGTCAATTCCAGAACTCATTCTCTAAGGGGAATCACACCAGTGTTCAAGCCCAGTTGGACCCAGTCACCTCTTCCATCTGCCACACAAATGACCACAATTAAAACCAAAACACTCCCACATTGTCCTCATCTTCTTCCACATAGACACTCCTCATAACCTCTGGCTGGAGTTTTTCATGAGGGGCGCAGCCCAAGACAGTGCCCCAAATAAGCTTTCTTGCCCCTCATTTGCCTAAAGTCAGGGTGGCCTGGACACCCTTCCTGTGAACCAGGAGTGATTAAACAGGCCTGCAATTAATACTGCTCCACTTCTCCACTTTGAGGCCTTCTTACTGTGGGGTTTAGTTTCTTCTTTTTTTAAAAAAATTTGAAATTTAATTGGAAAGTTAAAAAAATTGTATTACAGAATATTAAATTTCTTATGCAAAAGACTTTATCTTGTTTGTGAGGGAAACCTTGATGCCTTGCAAATCTGGTTATATGGAGACACTGAAAATTTTCTGTTACATACTACATGGATGAATGGCTACAGCACATCGTTTTTTCAAACTGAAAGGCAGATAACAGCAAGTAAGACAACAAATAAAAGCCAATTTTATTAAAAAATAAAGTTGTAAAATGTCTCAAATATTGGAAATTAAATTCCTTTTTTTTCTTTTTTTTGGTTGTTCAAAAGCTCATGCTATATCATCTTTCATACATTTGACTCATTTGGGTTATGAACTCCCATTTTTACCCCAATACAAATCGCAGAATCACATCAGTTACACACTCACGTTTTTACATAATGGCATATTAGTGATTGTTGTATTCTGCTACCTTTCCTATCCCCTACTATCCCCCTCCCCTCCCCAACCATCTACCCTCTATACCTCATCTTCTATTGTTCAATTCTCTCCCTTGTTTCCCCCCCTTTCCCCTCACAACCTCTTATATGGAATTTTGTGTAACATTTAGTGTCTCCTACCATTTCCATATGCTTTCCATTCTCTCTCCCTTTCTCTCCCCCCACTCATCTCCATTTTGTGTTAATATTTTCCTCATGCTCTTCTTCCCTGTTCTGTTCTTATTTGCTCTCTTTATATCAAAGAAAACATTTGGCATTTGTTTTTTAAGGATTGGCTAGCTTTGCTTAGCATAATATGTTCTAATGCCATTCATTTCCCTTCAAATTCTATCATTTTTGTTATTTTTTAATGCTGCATAATACTCCATTGTGTATAGATGCCCCCTTTTTTATCCATTCGCCTATTGAAGGTCATCTAGTTTGGTTCCTCAGTTTAGCTATTATGAATTGTGCCGCTATGATCAGTGATGTGGCAGTATCCCTACAGTGCGCTCTTTTAAGAACCTCAGGGAATAGTCCGAGAAGTGAGATAGCTGGGTCCAATGGTGGATCCTTTCCCTGCTTTCCCAGGTATCTCCATACTGCTTTCCAAATTGGCCTCAACAATTTGCAGTCCCACCAGCAGTGTACAAGTGTACCCTTTTCCCCACATTCTCGCCAACACTTATTGTTGTTTGATTTCATAATGGCTGCCAATCTTACTGGAGTGAGATGGTATCTTAGGGTGGTTTTGACTTGAATTTTCCTAACTGCTAGAGATGGTGGGCATATTTTCATGTTCTTGTTGATGGATTGTATGTACTCCTCTGTGAAGTGTCTGTTCAGGTCCTTGGCCCATTTGTGGATTGGTTTATTTGTTATCTTATTGTTTCATTTTTTGAGTTCTTTGTATATTCTAGATATTAGGGCTCTATCTGAAGTGTGAGGGGTAAAAATTTGTTCCCAAGATGTAGGCTCTCTATTTACCTCTATTATTGTTTCTCTTGTTTCTAAAAACTTTTTATTTTAAGTAAGTCCCATTTGTTGATTCTTGTTATTAACTCTTGTGCTATGGGTGTCCTATTAAGGAATTTGGAGACCAACCCCACAGTATGTACATCGTAGCCAAATTTTTCTTCTATCAGATGCAGTGTCTCTGATTTTATATCTTGCTCCTTGATCCATTTAGAGTTAACTTTTGTGCATGGCGAGAGAAAGGGATTCATTTTCATTTTGTTGCATATGGATTTCCAATTTTCCCTGGACCACTTGTTGAAGATGCTATCCTTCCTCCATTGCATGCTTTTAGGCCCTTTTTCAAATATAAGAAAGTTGTACTTTTGTGGATTGGTTTCTGTGTCCTCTATTCTGTACCATTGGTCCAGCTGACTTTTGTGATACCAGTACCACGCTGTTTTTGTTACTATTGCTTTGTAGTACAGTTTGAACTCTGTTATCGCTATACATCCTGATTCACACTTCCTGCTTAGAATTGCTATTGCTATTCTGTGTCTATTGTTTTTCCATATGAAATTCATGATTGCTTTATATATTTCTACAAGTAATGCCATTGGTATTTTGATTGGCATTGCATTAAACCTGTAGAGAACTTTGGGTAATATCGCAATTTTGATGATGTTAGTTCTGCCTATACATGAACAGGGTACATTTTTCCATCTTCTAACATCTTCTTCTATCTCTTTCTTTAGAGTTATGTAACTTTCATTGTATAAATCTTTCACCTCTTTTTTTAAGGTTGATTCCCAAGTATCTTATTTTCTATGAGGATATTGTGAATGGAGTGGTTTTCCTCATTTCAATTTCAGAAGTTTTGTTGCTGATATACAGGAATGCCTTTGATTTTTTCTTGTTGATTTTATATACTGGCACTTTGCTGAATTTATTTATTAACTCTAGCAGTTTCATTGCATACCCTTTTGGGTTTGTTAAATATATTATCATGTCATCCTCAAATAGCGAATATTTAAGTTCTTCTTTTTCTATTTTTATGCCTTTAATTTCTTTTGTGTGTCTAATTGCTCTGGCTAGTATTTCAAGAACTAAATTTAATAGAAGTGGTGATAGAGGGCATCTCTGTCTTGTTCCAGATTTTAGAGGGAATGCCTTCAGTTTTTCTCCATTTAGGATGATGCTAGCCTGAGGCTTAGCATATATAGCTTTTACCATGTTGAGATAAGTTCTTGTTATCCCTAATTTTTATAGTGTTTTTAACATAAAGGAATGCTGTACTTTGTCAAACGCTTTATCTACATCTATCGAGATGATCATATGGTTTTTGTCTTTAAGTCTATTCATGTGGTGGATTACATTTATTGATTTCCATATATTGAACCAGGCTTGCATCCCAGGGATGAATCCTACTTGATCATGAAGCACAATTATTTTGATATGCTTTTGTATTCAATTCACCATGATTTTATTGAGAATTTTTGCATCCAAGTTTATTAGAGGTATTGGTCTGTAGTTTTCTTTCTTTGAAGTGTCTTTGTCTGGTTTTGGAATCAGGGTGATGTTGGCCTCATAGAATGAATTTGGAGGAACTCCTTCTTTTTCTATTTTTTGAAATAGCTTGAAAAGTATTGGTATTAATTCTTCTTTGAGGGTTTTGTAGAACTCCACTGTATACCTATCCGGTCCAGGGCTCTTTTTGGTTGGTTGTCTTTTGATGGTTTCTTATTTTTCTTCCTTTGTTATTGGTCTATTTAAATTGTGGGTGTCTTCCTGACTCAATCTGGGCAGATCATATGACTTAAGAAATTTATCGATATCTTCTTTATCTTCTATTTTATTGGAATATAGGGTTTCAAAATACTTTCTAATTATCTTCTGTGTTTCTGTAGTGTGTGTTGTGATATTTCCATCTTTATTCCATATGTTAGTAATTTGAGTTCTCTCTCTTCTTCTCTTCGTTAGCATGGCTAAGGGAATGTCGAACTTATTTATTTTTTCAAAGAACCAACTTTTATTTATTTCAATTTTTACAATGTAGTTTTTTTTTGTTTCAATTTCGTTGATTTCTCCTCTAATTTCAATTATTTCTTCTCTTCTACTACATTTGATGTTGTTTTGCTCTTCCTTTTCTAGGTTTTTGAGGTGTAGTTTGAGTTCATTTATTTGTTGTTGTTTTTTTTTTCTTTATTTGAGGAAAGAATTACAAGAAATGAATTTCCCTCTTAAAACGGCTTTCATTGTGTCCCATACAATCCGGTATGTTGTGTCTCTATTGTCATTTGTCTCTAAGAATATTTTTATCTTCTCCTTTATGTCTTCTGTAACCCACTGATCATTCAGTAACATATTGTGCATTTTCCATGTGATGTAGAATTTTTCCTTCCTTTTTTTTTCATGGATTTAAAGTTTCAATCCATTATGATCAGATATGGTGCATGGTATGAACTCCATAACGTTATATTTACTAAGAGTTTCCCTATGGCATAATATATGGTCTATATTGGAGTAGGATCAATGTGCTGCTGAGAAGAACGTGTATCCACTTGATGATGGTTGATATATTTTATATATGTTGGTTACGTCTAGGTTATTGATTGTGCTATTGAGTTCTATAGTATCTTTATTCAGCTTTTGTCTGGAAGAAGGCAAGAGACTTCATCCACAATGACTGCCTTTTTTGCCATTTTAGTTTTGGATGCACACATGGGATCTTTCTTTAGATCCATCCGGTGCTGAGAATCTAAGCCACAGGCTCACACAGGGCCAAGATGCAGATTCAGAAACATCCCTTTCCAAAGCAATTAAGCAAAGAGCCACAGGTGATGCCCATTTATTTCCATTTGAAAACTGTTTTCTTCAGTCTTCACAAAAGGGTTGCCGGAGGCAAAGACCTTCCTGACATTCAGGGCAACAGACAGGGAAGCAAAAGGCCCAAAGCAGGGTTTCTCCACTGACTTTCTTGGTCACACTGATATCTGAGTTTTCTGAGATACTCGCCATTCCCTTCAGCTATCCAGTACATGGCCATGTCACAGAGCTTGGAGGTGGTACATATCTTGGACACAAAACCATGAGCGTATTCTAGAGAGTGGCCAGAATTCAGGAAGAAAACAGGAACTTAGGAAGATGGCGAGTGTTGCCCATTTATAAGGCAAGCTGCAGTTCATTCATAAATTGAACAGGATGAATGCTGGGAAGCTTTCTAGTAGACTGGACAAATCCCTTGATGCATTTTCTTTTCTAATTTCTACAACCACGGACACAATGGGATATATAGACACAGAAACACTCGCCTTGTCAAATGACTTACTAGAAACAGTGCACTCCAAAACTAACAAACCACCTTTCCTACCTATTCTGAGAACAGGAGACAAAACAACAAACCCACAACCACACCCACAAAGGCACCTCCTTCCCCCAGTAGGTCTCTGACTATCCAGAGTGTCCTCTGACTTGTGGGTCATAATATATTCCCCCATATTTATGTTTCCTGTCTCTGATCTGGTCTCCGTGGCCAACTCTGTGATGCTGTCAGAAGCCAGCGATGAGCCACTACCTGCTTTCTCAGGAAAGGCCCCTCTTCAGACCTTCCTGGCATTTGGCCAACCTCACATCAGTATGTACCAAGAAAGACTGACTCTGTCCTTGGTAAATCCAAACAAGTTTGACCACTGGGACTTGCACTGGGACTGGCTTTGGGTGCCTGGCTTCCTGGATCCCATGTTCAGAGAGTTTCATCACCAAGGAAGTAAGTTGAGTTCATTTCCTTCAGGAACTGAATGAGGTCACTACCCTGGCAACCACATTTTCCTAACAGTTCCTTCCGAGGGTCCCATCAGATGGAGGCTGCCCCTACTTGCTCTGAAATTTTCACAAGTTTGAATTGTATATCAACCATAGGCACCCGGGATCAACTCTCCACACAGGCCTGGTTTGGTCCATCTTCACTACATTAAGAAAAGAGAGGCTGATTCAGACACATCCTTTCATCATGACCAGGATGTTTTCCATGTAAGATGACTTTTGCTCTCTCAGGTCCCTCATAGCTGCCTACATCTTTTCCAGGGATTATTTCTGCATGGACTTTTGAGGTTGTCAGCTGGTGGAAGATCCCCTACCTTCCTGTATTGTAAGACCAACTCTGTTCCTGCTCTTCAGTAAATGAGATTGAGGGAAGTGTGTATGGTTAGGGTTAATAGCATGTTCAATTTGGGTTAGGAATAATTATGCTGGATGAATAATGGTATTGGGAACCTGTGATATTTATAAGAATATAGACGTGAAATATATGTATGAGAACAGAGATCTAGGAAAGATTTGAAGCCCAGATAGGAATTGAAACCACGATTGGTATACTTAGCTTGAATTATGTTCTGCACCGAGGTCTCAGATAAATCGATATACAATGGCATAGGACCGTGTACCTCGGATGTTTGAATGTAGAAGAGAACATGCAGTCAAAAAGGGATAGTCTGTAGGATTAGGAAGATAGTCAGTAGGTTTAGGAAGAATAGTGAGTATAGGAGTTGGACCAAAAGTTCTTTAGCAATAGGGTTTCAGATAGAGAGTGAATGTAAATGTCAGCACATTTGAAGTTACAGTCACAATGATGAACTGGGGACAATATGTAGAAAAGCAGATGTCAATAGGGACATTATGAAATCAGGCATAGTATAAAGTGAGTGATAGGATTAGATATTTTCAAAAGGCTTGAGGTTGAATATATAATGTTAGGAAAAAACAAATATGTAGTAACCAATAAAATTGACATTTGAGAGCATTATTCAACCTGCACAGATGTTTTTAATAATCCATGCTCACTTTCCATTTATGCTTTGGTACAATCATAAGTGTGACCTTTGCATTTTGTGTCCAGAATACTACTGTGGTAAATGTATATGTAGATAAGGTGACATGAGTCTTTCTTCCACCATTATGGGGAGCAATATCCTGAAAACTTATAAATTAGTACTGGGGATACGAAAAGGTGTACCCTGTGTTGATGATTATTCAGATGATGCATGAATAGACCATATTGTGAATAAAGTATATAACTGGTTCCAACTTTAAATAATGGATTGAATTTGCATCTGAAAAAAATATATGAAATCTTATATTGATATACATAGATTCATTCCAACCTGTTATATATCTAATGGTAATATTAATGTTACAGTTTATCCTGAAGAGTGTGTTTTGCTTGAACAATGATAATGGAATCGAAAATAATGTGTTTAGAATGAAGTCAAGTGAAAATACCAGTAGAGAAATATGGAGGAATACATGTGTTCTGAAATAGTAAGTAATTGAAAGTGAACCAAATGCCTATAAATTTGTGAAGTTGTGAATGAAAAAAATATATCCTATGATGTACATAAACTGACGAAATTTTAATATACCAGTGTTTAATAAAAATGAACTTCAAAATACACATCATGTCCCATAGAAATCTACTTGCATTGATGTTAAACTGGGTCAGTTACAGTAGAAATATTTGGATTTGTAAGCACCATTCACTGAACTTAGTTTTCAGTAGTAGGAAACCAATATGTATTTCAGGTGGTTGAGTATGTTTTAGAATAATCTTGTGTAAAGTTGATTATACATCCACATACATGAATACGAATGAATTTAGGGAGTGTATAATAAGATACATATATTTCATATTTTGGAAATTCTGGAGAATATATATATATATATATATATATATATATATATATATATATATATATACAAATACACACACAAACACACACACATTAATATGTAGAAATATATATGCCAATTGAAATTCATGATAAAATATAATTCATCCACATATCCAAAAATATTCATTTTACTGAACATGGATTTATGTATAATGTTTTTTACTAGGAAGCTCACCCATAGGTTGAATTTTCAGTTCAATCAGTATTTAGGGGGAGTCATCTCTTTTCACAATTTTTATAGTCCAAAGACAGTGACCTCACAAGAATGTACGTGTGATACCAGGTAGGATAGTATATGTGCATAAGAAATACATGTGCTGAATAGGATACAGTGAAAGGGAGACAGGAATTTACACATGTGATAACTTTAAAAGCTCATGAAGAAATATTATAATAAAAAGTTGACTAGATTTAAAACACATACTCTTGATAAAGCAGAAGGCAAATACAAGTATACACCATGATTCCTATGAAAGGACTGTATTTCTATTCAGTTAGGTTTCTTTTTCTCCATCATATTAGGATTAGTAGTCAGATTCTAGTAGGGTATGGGTTGGTGTCAGGGATTCGGTATTTCAAATGGAAAATAGAAAAATTAATCTAATGTGTATGCAAACATGTACTACAGGAACAACTTCCCACTCTCTTCCAGAACAATGGCTTGACATAACCATCGCTCCAAGTAAGACACAATTAGAGGAGAGGAGTTAGAAAATCTGTGAATACATATGAGAAATGTAAAATGCTCAGGAGTTCACAACACTGGAAGTAGAAGAACAGTTTCCAAAAGTAAGGGAGAGGGTAAACACTTCAAAAACATGGAGCTCTGCTGGCCTAAAGACTTCTTGAGAAACTTCCTCTGTGGTTGGGCACATGAAATATTTGTAATTGTCAGGAAATTTAGTTTCGTTTGTAGTGACACCATGAAATCTGGGTCTGCATCTATGTGACCTGGAGGACATGGTTCCTTATTTTCTAATGAACATGAGGCAGCAGTTTTGAATTCTCTCTTTGAAGGTAAACTATGGCCACTGGGAGCTAAGTGTCTTCCCGTGTGGTCTGTGAAGCCATTTGGTCATGCTCCAATTTTCAGGGTGTTTCTTACTCCTGAACTGGGAGTTTCATATTAGATTCATGAAATACAAGGAGTTCAACTGCGACACAATGCTACAGGGAGTTCTGTCACGTGTGGTTTGTCATGGTCGACAAGACAATGTACAAACCAGGCTTTAATCCCACATAGCTTTCCCACTTGACTATAGCAACCTGATTCTGAACATTGCCCTGAAACCTCTCCATATAAAAAGATGCCTTTACATATAAGGGTCGGCTGCCTGCACCATGTCAGTCGCAAGTCTTTTGGAAGCCAATGGAAGATCCAGGTGATCCTACCAAAAATATTTATTTACACACCTACAGTCCACTGCTCTATGCCCACTACTCAGCAGGCTCCAACTTACTGGCATCTCTGTTCTACAACATTTTCACGAAACCCAGTCAATCAAGTCACAATTTGGTACCATCATGATCAGCAACAGGACATTCAAAGTTTATCCAGTGCCACCTGGTCATGGAAATTTCAAAAATTTCATGGTATTTATCTAGCCATTTTTCAAGGATGAAGTTGGAGGCACTGTGGGTTTCAATTAATTCAGGAACCATTAAATGGTGAGGAAGCTCATTTCAATGAAAGCTCTGGAGATCACTCACGGGGAAGGCTTCCCAAAGAGTGGCCAAAAGGTCACATGAATCCAGGCCCATTGAGGTATACAAAGTGAGATCCATGTGTGTTTGTATTCTCAACTAAGGGTCCCAAGTCTTTAAGAATTAAATCATGTGATATCCTGGCTCAGAATCCCCGAGCACTGTGGAAAGCCATCCTGGGCCTAGATCTCAGATTACAAGGGTGATTCTCATGCGTGACCTCCTAAAATCCCAACACTATTTTTTGCAATACTTCTCTGAGGTCAGTTCCAGAACTCAGTCTCTAAGGGTACTCACACCAGAGTTCAAGCTCCAGTGGACACAGTCATCTCTTCCAACTACCACACAATTGACCACAATTAAAAACAAAACACTCCCATATGGCCCTCATCTTCTTCCATATAGACACTCATCATAACCTCTGGCTGGAGGTTTCCATGAGGGGCGCAGTCCAAGACAGTATCCACAATAATCTACCTTGCCCCTCATTTGCCTAAAGTCAGGGTGGCCTGGACACGCTTCCTGTTAACCAGGAGTGATCAAATAGGCCTGATGTTAATACTGTTCTGCTTGTCCAATTTGAGGCCTACTGACTGTCAGATATTGATTCTTTATGTGAATTGGAGTCATGAGAAAACCCAAGCACCTATGGGCTAGCCTCTGCAGGTTTTGAAGAACTCGTTTGACCCAAAGGATTCCTATTCTCACTTGATGGAGGTCAGGAACCTTACAGAGGAAGGCGAGAGACTTCATGCCAATGACTGCTCTTTTGGCCATTTTGGTTTTGAATGCACGCATGGGAAATTTCTTTAGATCCCTCAGGTGCTGAGAATCTAAGCCACTGCCTCATACAGAGCCAAGGGGCTGATTCAGACACATCCCTTTTCAAAGCAGTTAAGGAAAGAGCCACATGTATGCCCAATAATTTCCATTTGAAAACTGTTTTCTTCAGGCTTCACAAAAGGGTGGCCTGAGTCAAAGACCTTCCTGAAATTCAGGAAAACAGAACAATAGGTAAGCAAATGGTCCAAAGCAGGGTTGCTCCACTGAGAATTTCCTGGTCACACTGATACTTGAGTTTTCTGAGATGCTTGCCATTTCTTTCAGCTATCCAGTACATGGCCAGTCACAGAGCTTGAAGGTGGTACATATCGTGAACAAAAAACCATGGTCCTATTCTGTAGAGTGGCCAGAATTCAGAAAGAAAACAGGAACTTAGGAAGATAGCAGGTGTTGCGCATCAATAGGGCAAGCTACAGTCCATTCATAAATGGGGCAATTTGAATGCTGAGAAGCTTTCTACTAGACAGGACACATCCATTGATGCATTCTCTTTTCTAATGCATACAACCACGGACACAGTGAAATACTGAGACATAGAAACACTCGCCATGTCAAAAGACTTACTAGAAACACTAAACTTCAATCCAAACAAACCGACTTTAATACCTATTCTAGGAAAATGAGACAAAACCACAAACCCACAACCACACCCACAAAGGCACCTCCTTCCCCCAAGTAGGTCTGTGACTATCCAGAGTGTCCTCTGACTTGTGGGCCATAATATGTTCCCACAAATTGGCCTGTCCTGTCTCAGATCTGGTCTCCTTGGCCAACTCTGTGAAGTTCTCAGTAGCCAGTGGTGAGCCACTACCTGCTTTCTCAGGAAAAGCCCCGCTTCAGAGATTTCCTCTCATTTGGCCTTCCTCACATCTGTAGGTACCAACAAAGACTGACTCTGTCCTTGCTGAATCCAAACAAGTGAGACCACTGGGACTAAGACAGGGACTGGCTCTGGGTGCCTGGCTTCCTGGATCCCAAATTCAGAGAGTTCCATCACCAAGGAAGTTAAGTGAGGTCCCTTCCTTCAGAAATTGAATGAGGTCACTGTCTTGGCAACCACTTTGTCCTAACTGTTGCTTTCAAGGGTCCCATGATACGGAGGCTGCCCCTACTTTCTGTGACACTTTCACAAGTTAGAATGGTATATCAACAATAGGCACCCAGGAATAGATCTCCACACAGGCCTAGTTTGGTCCAACTTCTCTACGTTAAGAAGAGAAGCTGATTCATACACAACCTTTTATCCTGACCAGGTTGTTTGCCATGGAAGATGACTTTTGGTCTCTCAGGTCCTTCATAGCTGCCTACCTCTTCTCCAGGGATCATTTCTGCATGGACCTTTGAGGTTCTCAGCAGGTGGAAGATTCCCTACATTTCAGTATTGTAAGATCAACTCTTTCCCTGCTCTTCTGTAAAGTTAGATTGAGGGAACAGTGTATGGTTATGGTTAATAACATGTTCGGTTTGGGTTAGAAATCATTCTGCTGGATGAATAATGGTATTGGGAACTTGCTATGTGTATAAGAATATATAGGTGAAATATATGTATGAAAACAGAAATCTAAGTATGATTTGAAGTCCAGAAGGGCATTGGGCTCTTGATTTGGATATGCAGCTTTGAATTACGTTCTGCAGAGGTGTCTCAATTAAATCGATATACAATGCCATAGGACCTTGTACCTTGGATGAATTAATGTAGAAGGAACATCTATTCGAAAAGGGATAGTCCGTAGTGAAAGGTTAATAAAATAGGTACTTGTCACTTCCTGTTTTTCTGTATGCTTAACAAAACACTGTTGAAATCTTGAGAAATGTTTGCTAATCTTGTTTCCAGAATGTTCTGTTCCCAACTGCCAAACTGCAGAATGTACTCCCTCACTCAGTGTCATGCAAACCGCCCACATGCCCTCACCCATTAGTAAACTTCCCTCTCTTCCCTCTCCAAGGAAAGTATATAAGCTGTGCTTAAGGTGTTCTCAGGGCTCTCTGCTCTATTTAAGTGAGTTCTGAGCCACAGCATGCTGAACCCCAAATAAACCCATTGCTGTTGCATGAGACAGACTCTTGGTGGTCTCTTCCTTCGACACTCGCCCGACCTTTACATATTGAGGTTCCACCGAGTTCTGGCAGTGGCAGACGAGAGACCCCAATGGGCTCCTATCGGAGCAAGTAAGGCGCCTCTTTCTGGTTTCAGGTTTCATGTTAGGGCTTGGCAAAATCTCTGGCGATGAAGAGCCTGAGCTCCCTCCGAAGGTGGCTGAGAGACGTGTCACGGAGACACAGGGCACCTCCCTGGGGGACGCCGCAGAAAACTCGGGAAATTAAGGAACAATAGTCTCCTCAACTCAGTGATATTTTGTTTCAGATTCGGTATTGTCATCCCATAGGGTTTTGCCGGCTACTCATTCCTGGTTTCAGTGTTTGACGTCCATTGCCTGTGTTTATGGTCTTGTCTTATCTGTGTCATGTGTCCTTGCTTTTGCTGTTTGTGTACCTTTCATTATGGGACAGAGCAGTTCAATGCCTCTGTCCCTGACCCTTGATCACTGGAACAAAGTCCGCTTAAGAGCTCAGAATCTTTCTTGTTTTAGTAAAATGCTGGACCTGGCAGAATCTCTGTGCCTCAGAATGGCCCACCTTTGAATTCGGATGGCCCCTAGAAGGATCTTTCTACTTCGCACTAATTTAAAAATTCAGAGATATTATCTCAGCCGGGGACACATAGCCATCTGGATCAACAGCCATATATCTTAACTTGGCAGAACATCTGCAAATCTCCTCCTCCATGGGTGAAGCCTTTCCTTGCCCCTGCCTCTGCTCCTACTCCTTCCCCCATGATCTCTCAAACCCTCTCAACCTCCTCCTCCTCCACCCCCTGTTCTCCCCAAGTCACAGATTTGACTCTACTGGACTCTTCTTCCCTTACTAATCCCCTGCCCTTGTCCCCTAACCCACAACACCCTCAAATGGATTTCCCTGCTTCTGACTCAGCCTCTTTACCATTGGAGGAAGCTAAGCCGGTAATAGGGTCTGATAATGGACCGGTGTTCATGGCCCAGGTAAGTCAGGGGTTAGCCAGGAACCAGGGAATTAATTGGAAGTTATATTGTGCTTATAGATACCCGAGTTCAGGACAGGCAGATAGAATAAATTGAACCATTAAAGAGACCTTAAGAAAATTAAACTTAGAGAACAGCATAAAAGATTGGACTATGCTCCTGCCTTATGCAATGTTTCATGCAAGAAATACTCCCTCTGTTTCTTTGAGTAACCTTAGCCCCTGTGAAATTCTCTATTGTTGCCCTCCTGCAGTAAGGGACCTAAGCCCGACTCAAAGACCTAACCATTCCATCCACACCCCCTTGCTTGACAGACTTAAAGCTATAAAAAGAACTCAGTGATACCTGTGTAAACAGCTGGCCACTGCCTATCAAACTGGGGACAAAGGGACTCAACATCGATATCAAGTAAGAGACTTCATCTACGTAAGACGACATCAGGTATCATGCTTGAAACCCCACTGGAAAGGACCATAGCCGGTGCTACTTATAACACTTCCAGTGGTAAAGGTAGACGGAATCAATTTCTGGATCCATGCCTCTCATCTCAAGCCTGCGCCCTGTCCAGACTCTGGCTGGAAACTGGAAAAGACTGGTAAAACCTTCAAATTGCGTATTCACCATGTGGATAAGTCTGTGGACTCTCTCCTTGGCCACAAGTAGTCCTAAGCCACATCAGTCCATTCAGCAGTGATGGCTGATCACAAATCCTACTGGAAAAGAAGTATAATCTATCTCGCATACAGCCCCCTGAGGGACCTGGTGGCCATCACTCATCCCAGACATTTGTCAGCTGGCTATAGGTCTTACCTATTGGGATATCCCTGATGAAGAGGATACCACTAAAATTCCATTAAATTACTTCTGTACCATAGATAATGGAAACAAACATTATGGATGAAGGGACATGCAAGCCAGATGCAAGTTGGCTAGCCTAGATTACTATGTTTGCCGGGCAGACTCTCAAAGCCACAGTCACGGCTGTGTGGGGGGAAAGCCGACATCTTCTGTAAGTCATGGGGATGTGAGCAAACAGGGGCTGCCTGATGGAACCCAAACTCCTCATCAAATTCAGTACACATCATTGGCCATATTACCAATTAGATAAGAAGAACCGATGGCCCCCAGAGGGGTCTCTAGATCCTCAAATTCTGCGTGACCTTTTCCCTCCTTCACTCACATCCTGAACTATGCTTCTCCAATAGATCCTCACCCTCAGCCTTCTGCTCCAGACACTCTGCTGTCACTCCCACCTCAGCAACCTGATTTCTCCCCTCCAATTACTAGATCAAAAACCCAAACCTCTGCCGGTTCTCAGACCATTGCCTCCTTGCTGAGGCAGCAGTTACTGAAGTACCCCTCCACCCACTCACTCCTCTCTTGTCCTGTCAGTGCCCGCACCGGGTCCCGCCAGGTCTTCTTACCAGCTAAACCAAAGCTCAAACCAGCTGAGGAGAGCCCTCAGTCCCCTATCTAAGATGTAATAAAAATGGCCTTTAAAGTTGGTTTGTCATCACTGAAAACAGTTTACTAATAATTAAACGTCCCTCATATGCGTTTTGAGATACTCACTCCCATCATCCTCTCTGCTCTACATGTTCTACTGCTCAAGTTTTTGTTGCTAGGAAAATCTCAAACCCGTTTCCCATTATTCTTTTACATCTCTCCTTCCTCATTCTCAGATCCACGGAGCTGATCTCAGCCCACCTTCCCCGTCTTCCCCCTCTGCACTAGGCCCACAGAAAAGTCTTAACTGACCTTCTCCAGAAGTCTTCACCATGGCTGACTTTAGGACTTTCAGCAAAAGAGTCCCTATAAAAGAGTTCAATGTAGATAAACTTCCTCTTTTCGTGTTGCCCTGTTCTACTTGGCCAGTGGCTAAAAAAATCAGCACTTCTCAGGTAGACACCCTTTTACTAGTTTTTCACAAAATATGTGAACAAGGCCTCTGTCCTTGAGCTGGGGATTCACAGAGATGGCTACATTTCTAAGATAAAGAAGTTACCAACTGGTCTCCATGGTAACAGCTGGCAGGGGTAAAATAAGAAAGGGAAGAAAAAGCTCTCCCCCTCCAAGGTGTTCTTTAAAAGTTAACTTGCCCAGAACAGGGGAAAAACAGGAACAAATACTGCGTTTTTGAACTTCTGAAGACTGTGAGCTTCTGAGCACCTTCCCTTACATGTTGGGTACAAAATTCTGAAACTACCTAAACTTGAGTTTCAGGGGATTAATTGATTACAACAGAAGCAATGCCCTCTGAATCCGGTTGCAACCAAATAGGACTGTTTCCCTGTCTTTAGTGCTATCTTAGGTGCCTTGCCTTGTCCGTCCTTACAACAGAATAATTCTATATACTTAAACCTTGTTTATGTTTTCATGAAATGGTCAACAGATGTGATTAAGCGTGTAATGGTGCAGATGTTTCCCAGAGTGCTCTATTATGAAGCAGGTTCATTTGAAGATCAAATAGGGGGACATACAACCAGGTTCCACTGGGAGCATATATCCCTCACTTTAGCCATCATATTAGGAATAGGATTTGCTGCACGGGTGGGCCCAGGAACCACTGCCCTTGTCCATGTGACACAATAAATGACCCAATTAGAAGCAGCAATAGACCAAAACTAAGATATTAGAAACCACCATCAGAGCTTTGCATGAAATTTAACCTCTCTCTCTGAAGTTGTTTTACAGAACAGTTGAGGTTTGGACCTCCTCTTCATTAAAGAAGGGGGCCTTTGTGCTGCATTGAGGGAAGAATGTTGTTTTTATGCCGAACATACTGGAGTTGTAATAAAATCTATGAGTAAATTAAAAAGACACATTAAAGAGCATCAACAAGAGAGAGAGAGACCCAAAAAGGGTTGTTTGAGTCTTGGTTCACACAGTGCCCCTGGTTAACTACGTTTTTATCAACCCTGGCCGGTCCAATAATAATCCTCATATTATTGATAACTATAAAACCCTGTTTTCTCAACCGTGTAATTTCTTTTCTCCAGGCTCAAATTGGACGAGTTAAACTTATGGTAATACCCCACTAGGAGACATAGAATGTGAAACCCCCCAATGATAATTTTTATGATTAAAAGTAGCCAGAAAAAGAAGTGAGGAATGAAAGGTTAATAAAATAAGTACTTGTCACTTCCTGTATTTCCCTATGCTTAACAAAAAACTGTTGAAATCTTGAGAAATGCTTGCAAAACTTGTTCCCAAAATGTGCTGTCCCCAACTGCCAAACTACAGAATGTACTCCCTCACCCAGTTGCATGCAAACTGCCCACTCGTCGTGACCCATCAATAAACTTCCCTCCCTGCCTTCTCCAGGGAAAGTATACAAACTCTACTTAAGCTGTTCTCAGGGCTATCTGCTCTATTAAAGTGAGCTCTGAGCCCCAGCATGCTGGAAACCCAATAAACCTTTTGCTGTATCATGAGTACTCTGTTGGTCGTCTCCTTCTCCGAAGCTTGCCCGACATTTACTTGGATGATTGAATGTAGAAGAGAACATCCAGTGAAAAAGGTATAGTTGGTAGGATTAGGAAGATAGTCAGTAGGTTTAGGAAGAAGAGTGAGTATAGAATTTAGAACAAAAGTTCTTTAGCAATACGGTTTCAGTTAGAGAGTGAATGTAAATGTGAGCACAGTTGAAGAGTCAGTCACAATGATGAACTGGGGAAAATATGTAGGAAAGCAGATATCAATAGAGACATTATGAAATCAGGGAAATTACAAAGTGAGTGACAGAACTAGATATTTTGAAAAAAATTGAGTTTGAATATATAATCTTAGGAAAAAACAAATATGTAGACACCAATAGGATTGATATTTGAGAGCATTAGGCAAATTTCAGGTGCATGAATATTTCTGAGAATAATCTTGTGAATAGTTGATTATAAATCCAGATACATGAACATGAATGAATTTAGGGAGTGTATATGAGACACATATATTTCATTTTTTGAAATATCTGGAGAGTGTGTATATATATATATATATATATATATATATATATATATATACACACACACACAAAACACACACAGACAAAAAAGTAGCAATATATATATGTCAATCAAAATTCATCATATAATATATATTATCCACAGATCTAAAAATATTCATTTTACTGAACATGGATTTATGTATAATGTTGTTCAACTAGAAAGCTCACCCATATGTTGAATATTCAGTTTCAATGGTGTTTAGTAGGAGTGATCTTTTCTCTCAATTTGTATCTGCCAAGTCAGCCACCTCACAAGAATGTACGTGTGGTACCAGGTAGCCAACCTGATTCTGAACATTGCCCATAAACCTATTCATATAACAAGATGCCTTTACATATAAGGGTCTGCTTGCTGTACCCTGTCAGTCACAAGGCATTTGCAAGCCAATGGCAGATCAACATGGCCCCACCACACATGTTTTATCACACACCTTCACACCACTGCTCTAGGCCCACTAATGAGCAGGCTCCAACTTACTGGCATCACTGTTCTACACAATTTTCATGAAACAAAGTCAGTCAAGGACCTGTCTGGTACACTGATGGTCAGCAACAGGATATCCAAAAGTTTTCCAGTGCCACCTGGTCATGGGAATTTAAAAAATTTCATGGTATTTATCAAGCCATTTGTCGAGGATGAAGTTGGAGGCTCTTTGGGTTTCAATTTATTCAGGAACCATTAAATGTTGAGGAAGCTCATTTCAATGAAAGCTCTAGAGAACACTCACAGGCAAGACTTCCCAAAGTGTGGCCAAAAGGTCACATGAAGCCAGGCCCATTAGGGTCTACAATGTGAGGTCCATGTGTGTTTTGACTCTCAACTGTGGCTGCAAAGTCTTTCAGAATAAAATCATGTGATATCCTGGCTGAGATTCCCAGTGCTCTGGGGAAAGCCACCCTGCACCTAGATCTCAGATTCCAAGGGCGACTCTCATGCATGGCCTAGTAAAAACCAAACACAATTCATAAAAATACTTCTCTGAGGTCAGTTCCAGAATTCATTCTCTAAGAGGAATCACAACAGAGTTCAAGCCCAGGTGGACCCAGTCTTTTCTTCTAAGTGCCACACAAATTACCACAATTCCAAACAAAACGCTCCCACATAACCCTTTTCTTCTTCCATATAGACACTCATCATAACCTCTGGATGGAGGTTTCCATGAGGGGCGCAGGACAGGACAGTGTCCAAAATAATCTCCCTTGCCCCTCATTTGCCTAAAGTCAGTGTGGCCTGGAAATCCTGACTGTGAAACAGGAGTGATCAAATTGGCCTGCCGTTAATACAGCTTGGCTTCTCCAATTTGAGGCCTACTGACTGTAGGGTTTAGATTCTTCATGTAAATTGGGGTCATGAGAAAACCCAAGCACCTATTGGATAGACTCTGCAGGGCTTTGAAGAACTCTTTTGAAACAAAGGATCCCTATTCTCACTTGATGGATGTCAGGAACCTTAGAGAGTAAGGCGAGAGTCTTCATAAACAATGACTGCTCTTTTGGCCATTTTGGTTTTTAATGCACCCATGGGATCTTTCTTTAGATCCATCAGGTGCAGAGAATCTAAGCTACAGCCTAACACAGGGCCAAGAGGCTGATTCAGACACATCCCTTTCCAAAGCAATTATCCAAAGAGCCACAGGTGTTGCCCATTCATTTCCATTTGAAAACTGTTTTCTTCAGGCTTCACAAAGGGGTGGCCTGAGGCAAAGAACTTCCTGACATTCAGGGCAACAGAACAATAGGTAAGCAAAAGGCCCAAAGCAGGGTTTCTCCACTGAGATTTAATGGTCACACTAATATCTGATTTTTCAGAGATGCTCGCCATTCCTTTGAGCTATCCAGTACATGGTCATGGCACAGAGCTTGGAAGTGGTACATATCTTAGACATAAAACCATGAGCCTATTCTGGAGAGGGGCAGAAGTCCAGAAGAAAACTGAAACTTAGGAAGATTGCAGGTGTTACCCATCGAAAAGGCAATCTGAAATCCATTCATAAATTGGACAGGATGAATGCTGTGAAGCTTTCTACTAGCAGGACACATCCATTGATGCATTTTCTTTTCTAATATCTGCAACCACGGACACAGTGGGATACACAGACATAGAAACACTCGCCTTGTCAAATGACTTACTAGAAACAGTTCATTCCACACCAAAAAAAGCGCCTTGCCTACCTATTCTCTGAACATGAGACAAAACCAGAAACCCACCCCCACACCCACAAAGGCACCTCCTTCCCCCAAGAAGTTCTGTGACTATCCGGAGTGTCCTCTGACTGGTGAGCCATACTATATTCCCATGGAATGGCCTGATCTGTCTCAGATCTGGTCTCCTTGGCCAACTCTGTGCAGGTGTCAGGACCCAGAGGTGAGCAACTACCTGCTTTCTCAGGAATGACCCCTCTTTAGAGCTTTCCTGGCATTTGGCCATCCTCACATTAGTAGGTACCAAGAAAGACTAACACTGTCCTTGGTAAATCCAAACAAGTGAGACCACTGGGACTGGGACTTTGACTGGCTCTGGGTGCCTGGCTTCATGAATCCCAAGTTCAGAGATTTCCATCACCAAGGAAGTGAGGTGAGGTCACTTCCTTTAGGAACTGAATGAGGTCACTGCCTTGGCAACCACTTTGTCCTACCAGTGGCTTTCAAGTGTCACATGAGAAGGAGGCTGCCCCTACTTCCTGTGACACTTTCAAAATTTAGAATGGTATACAACCATAGGCACCCAGAAACAGCTACCCACACAGGCCTGGTTTGGTCAATCTTCTCTAAATTAAGATGTGAGAGGCTGATTCAGACAGAACCCTTCATCCTGAACAGGTTGTTTGCCATTGAACATGACTTTTGTTCTCTCAGGTCCTTCATAGCTGCCTACATCTTCTTCAGTCAACATTTCTGCATGGAACTTTGAGGTTCTCAGCAGGTGGAAGATCCCCTACTTTCCTGTATTGTAAGACCAACTCTGTCCCTCCTCTCTGTAAATTTAGAATGAGGGAACAGTGTATGGTTAGGGTCAATAACATATTTGACTTGTGTTAGGAATCATTCTGCTGGATGAATAATGATATTGGGAACCTGCAAAATTTATAAGAATATATATTTGAAATATAAGTATGAAAACATAAATCTAGTTACGATTTGAAGCCAGAAAGGGCATTGGGCCCTTCTTTGGGATATTTAGCTTTGAATTACATTCTGCATTTTAGTCTCAGATAAATCTATACACAATGGAATAAAACCTTGCACCTCAGATGCCTGAATGTCGAAGAGATCATCCAGTCAAAAATGGATAGTCGGTAGGATTTGGAAGATAGTAGGTTTAGGAAGAAGAGTGAGTCTTCGAGTTGGACCAATAGTTTTTTAGCAATTGGGTTTCGTTTAGAGAGTGAATGTAAATGTCAGCACATGTGAAGAGTCAGTCACAATGATGAACTGGGGAAAATATGTAGGAAAGCAGGTCTCAATAGAGACATTAGGAAATCAGACAAATTATAAAATGTGTGATAGGATTAGACATTTTCAACAGGGTTGAGGTTGAATATATAATCATAGGAAGAAACAAATATATAGTCCCCAACAATATTGACACTTGGGAGAATTAGGCATCCTCGACAAGGATGTTTTTAGTAATATATACTCACTTTCAATTTAGGGTGTGGTACAATCATAAGTGTGACCTTTGCATTTTTGTCCAGAATATTACTGTGATAAAATGTATATGTAGATCAGGTGACATGAGTATTTCTTCCACCATTATGGGAAGCAATATTTTTAAAAGCAATAAATTAGTATTGGGTATACAAATAGGTGTACCCTGTGTCAATGAATATAGAGATGATGCATGAATAGATCGTACTGTGAATAAATAATATAACTGGATCCAACTTTAGAAATTGGAATTAGAATAAATTGATATCTGAAAATATACAGGAAATCTTATATTGATATTGGTATACATACATTCATTACAACCAATTATAAGTCTAATGGTAATATTAGGGTTACGGTTTATCATGAAGAGGGTGTGTGAGTTTTTCTTCAAAAGTGATTATGGAAATCGAAAATAATGTGTTTGTTAAGAAGTCTCATGAAACGACCAGTCGAAAAACCTGGAGGACTACATGTGTTCGGAAGCAGGAAGTGATTGAAAGTGAAACAAATGTCTTTAATTTTGAAATTTTGGGTGAAAAATTTATCCATGGATGTGCATAAACTGAAGAAATACTACTGTACCAGTTTTAAATAAAAATGAATGTCAAAATACACATCATGTCCCATAGGAATCTACTTGCATTGTGTTAAACTTGGTAAGTTACTGTAGAAATATTAGGATTTGTATGCACCTTTCACTGAAGTTTGTTTTCAGTACTAGGAAACAAATAAGTATTTCAGGTGGATGAATATTTCTGAGAATAATCTTGTGCAAAGTTGATTAGAAATCCACATACATGAATATGAATGTATTTAGGGAGTGAATAATAAGAAACATATATTTCATATTGTGAAAAATCTGGAGAGTATATATATATATATATATATATATATATATATATATATATATATATATACAAAACACACACAGACATTATAAAGTGGCAATATATATGCCAATCGAAATTCATGGTGAAATATATATCATCCATAGATCCCGAAATATTAATTTTAATGAACATGGATTTATGAATAATGTTGTTCAACTAGAAAGGTCACCCATAGGTTGAATTTTAAGATCCAACAGCATTTAGCAGGAGTGATCTCTTCTCATAATTTGTATCTGCCAAGTCAGCCACCTCACAAGAATGTATATGTGATACCAGGTAGGATTCTATATGTGCATATAAAAATACATGTGCTGAATAGGCTACAGAGAAAGGGATACAGGAATTCACATATTCATTAACTTTAAAAACACATGGAGAACTATTTCAATTAAAAATTAACTAGATTTATAACACCTAACCTACATAATGCAAAAGGCAAGTCCAACTATACACCATGCCTCTTCTGAACTGCTTGTATTTCTATTCTGTTTGAGTTATTTTTCTCCATCATATTAGGAATAGTAGTCAGAGTCTAGTAGGGTATAGTTTCGTGTCAGGGATTCAGTATTTTGAATGGAAAATTGGAAAATGATTCCAATGTGTATGCAAATATGTGCTACACAAAAATCTTCCCACTTTCATCCACAACAATGCCTTGACATTACCTTTGCCACAAGTAAGACACAATTAGAGGAGAAGAGTTAGAAAATACGTGAATACATATCTGGAATGGAATACGCTCAGGAGTTCCCAACCTTGGAGGTGATAGAGCAGTTTCCATAAGTAAGGGACATGGTAAACACTCCACAAACATGGAGCTCTGCTGGCCTAAATACTTCTTGAGAAACTGCCTCTGAGGTTGGGCACTTGAAATATATGTTGTTGTCAGGAGCTTTAGCTTCCTTTATAGTGAGCCCATCAAAGCTGGGTCTGCATCTATGTGACCTGGAGGACATGGTTTCTTATTTTCCAATGAACCTGAGGCAGCAGTGCTGAATTCTCTCTTTGTAGGTAAACTGTGGCCACTGGGGGCTAAGTGTCACCCCGTGTGGACTGTGAAGCCATTTGGTCCTCTTCCACTTTCTGTTGTGGTTCTTGCTGCTACACTGGGACTTTGGTATTTGCTTCACGAAATACAACAATTTCAACTGGGACACAGTGCTGGAGAGAGTTCTGTCACTGTGGTGGGTCACGGTCTGCAGGAGAATGCACCAACCAGGCTTCTTTCCCACATAGCTTGCACCATTGACCATGTCAACCTGATTCTGAAAATTGCCCTGAAACCTCTCCATATATCAAAATGCCTTTACAAATAAGGGTCTGCTGGCTGCACCATGTCCTTCACAAGCCATTTGGTAGCCAATGGCCAAACCACATGGACCTACCACAGATGTTTTATCACACACCTGAACACCTGCCCACCGCTGCTCTAGGCCCACTACTCAGCAGGCTCCAACTTACTGGCATCTTTTTTCTACATTATTTTTGTGAAACCCAGTCAATCAAGGCACCCTCTAGTATACTCATGATCAGCAACAGGACACCCAAAGATTCTCCAGTTCCACCTGGTCATGGGATTTTCAAAAATTTCATGGTATTTATCTAGCCATTTTTCAAGGATGAAGTTGGAGGCACTGTGGGTTTCAAGAACCACTAAATGTTGAGGAAGCTCATTTCAATGAAACTCTGGAGAACTCTCATAGGCAAGGCTTCCCAAAGAGTGGCCAAAAGGTCAAATATAGTCAGGCCCATTGAGGTATACGTTGTGAGTTCCATGTGTGTTTTGACTCTCAACTATGGCTACCAAGTCTTTAAGAATAAAATCATGGGATATCTTGGCTGATATTCCCAGTGCTCTGTGGAAAGCCACCCTGGGCCTTGATCTCAGTTTATAAGAGCGACTCTCATGCGTGGCCTCCTAAAATTTCAACACAATTCATGCAATACTTCTCTGAGGTCAGTTCCAGAACTCAGTCTCTAAGGGGATTCACACCAGACTTCAAGCCCAGGTGGACCCTGTCATCTCTTCCAACCGTCACACAAATGACCACAATTAATACCAAAACAATCCCACATTGCCCTCCTCTTCTTCCATAAAGGCACTCATCATAACATCTGGCTGGAGGTTTCCATGAGGGGCACAGCCCAAGACAGTGTCCAAAATAAGCTCCCTTGGCCCTCATTTGCCTAAAGTCAGGGTGGCTTGGACACCCTTCTTGTGCACCAGGAGTGATCTGTAAGGGTAAAAGAAATTGAAATTAAAGTGTAAAAGTTAAAATGTAAAAGACCGGGTGTTGTAAAGTTTTTAAGCAGCAAGGCTTGAGTTAAAATGTAAAGGACCAGGTATTGTTAAGTTCCTATGCTACACGCAAAACCTGAAATTCCTGTAGCTTGTAGGACAATTCCCGGACTACCCAGTAAATATTCCCCCTGACCGCCTGGTTTTTTAATAACCTAGGACCCTGTGAGGCCTGGCACAGAGGCATTGCAGGGCCTAAAGCAATCATTTTGAATGTGTACCCCGCTTTAGAACTGACCTGTCACTCCCGCCTTACGTGTTCCCACCAATAAATGAACTAATCATGTTTAGGAATTGTTGTTTGATTTTCCCGTGGTGTATGATGATTTCTTAAAGGAGACTGTAATATATGTAAAGTCCCGCCCTGCCCAAAAAGTGTACTTAAGCACTGCTCAACCCCTGCTCGGGGCTCTGGGATGCTCTCCCATCTTGAGTGAGCACGTAGCCCCAGCATGCTGGATTGGATCCTCAATAAACGCCTTTTACTGTTGCATGAGCCGCAGTTTCTTGATGGTCTCTTCCTCCAACATTCGCCGGAAACTTACATTTGGTGCATTGGCCGGGAATCACGCAGCGCAGGACAAGGAGACCTCAACGAACCTTTCTGGGGGTAAGTAAGGCGCCTCTTTCCTTCAAAAATGATTATGGAAATCGAAAATAATGTGTTTGGAAAGAATCTCATGAAAAGAACAGTCAAGAAACATGGAGGAATACATATGTTCTGAAGCAGGAAGTAATTGAAAGTGAACCAAATGCCTACAGATTTGTGAACTTGTGGATGAAAAGTTATATCCTATGATATCCATGAACTGAAGAAATAGTAATGTACCACTGTTGAATAAAAATGAACTTCAAAATACACATCATGTCCCATAGGATTATACTTGCATTAATGTTAAACTGGGTCAGTTACCATGCAAATATTAGGATTTGTAAGCACAATTAACCAAAGTTTGTTTTCAGTACTGGAAAATAAATATGTATTTTATGTGGATGAATTTTTCTGAGAATAATCTTGTGCAAATTTGATTACAAATCCACATACATGAATATGAATGTATTTAGGGAGTGAATAATAAGACACATATATTTAATATTGTGAAAAATCTGGAGAGTATATATATATATATATATATATATATATATATTTATAAAGATAAAAACACAGACATTAAAATGTAGCAATATATATGCCAATCAAAATTCATCATGAAATATATATCATCCTCATATCCAAAAATATTCTTTTTACTGAGCATGGATTTATGTATAATGTTGTTCATCTAGGAAATTCACCAATTTGTTGAATTTTCAGTTCCATCAGTATTTAGGGGGAGTGATCTCTTTTCACAATTTGTATCATCCAAAAACAGTGAGCTCACAAGAATGCATGTGTGATACCAGGTAGGATTCTAAATATGCATAATAAAATACATGAGATGAATAGGCTACAGAGAAAAGGAGACAGAAATTTACATATGTGTTAACTTTAAAAACTCATGGAGAAGTACTACAATGAAAAGTTGACTAGATTTATAACACATACACTTGATAAAGCAGAAGGCAAGTCCTAGTATACACCATGCCACCTATGAATGGCCTGTATTTCTATTCTGTTAGGTTTCTTTTTCTCCATCATATTAGGATTAGTAGTCAGAGTCTAGTAGGGTATGGGTTAGTGTCAGGGATTCAGTATTTCAAATGGAAAATAGGAAAATGAATCTAATGTGTATGCGAATATTTGTTAGACAAAAATCTTCCTACTGTCATCCAAAAAAATGCCTTGATATTTCCTTCACCACAAGTAATACACAATTAGTGGAGAAGAGTTTGAAAATCTGTGAATATATATCTGGAAAAGAAAATGCTCAGGAGTTCACAACCTTGGAGGTGGTAGAGGAATTTCCAAAAGTAAGGTAAAGGGTAAACACTTCACAAACATGGAGCTCTGGTGGCCTAATTAATTTCTGAGAAACTGCCTCTGAGTTTGGGCCCTTGAAATATTTGTTGTTGTCAGGAGCTTTCGCTTCCTTTGTAGTGAGACCATCAAAGCTGCCTCAGCATCTATGTGACCTGGATGACATGCTTCCTTATTTGCAATAGAACATGAGGCAGCAGTTCTGAATTCTCTCTTTGTACGTAAACTGAGGCCACTGGGGTCTAAGTGTCTAACCATGTGGTCTGTGAAGCCATTTGGTCATACTTCACTTTTCGTGGTGTTTCTTACTGCTGCACTGGGAGTTTGGTATTGGCTTCACAAAATACAAAAAGAAAAACTGGGACACAGTGCTATAGAGAGTACTCTCACGTCTAGTGGGTGAGGGTCTGCAGGAGAATGCACCAATCAGGCTTCTATCCCCAAAAGCTTGCACCCATGTCCATATCAACCTGATTCTGAATATTGCCCTGAAACCTCTCCATATAATAAGGTCCCTTAACTTGTATGGTTCTGCTGGCTGCACCATGTCAGTCACAAGGCATTTGGAAGCCAATGGCAGATCCACATGGCCCCACGACAGATGTTTTATCATACACCTGCCCACCACTGCTCTAGGCCAACTAGTCAGCAGGCCTCAACATTCTGGCATCTCTGTTCTCACCGTTTTCATGAAACCCAGTCAATCAATGCAATGTCTGGTACACTCGTGATCAGCAATAGACATCCAAAGGTTCTCCAGTGCCACCTGTTCATAAGAATTTAAAAAATTTCATGGTATTTATCTAGCCAATTTTCAAAGATAAATTTGGAGGCACTGTGGCATTCAATTCATTCGGGAACCATGAAATGGTGAGGAAGCTCATTTCAATTAAAGCTCGGGAGAACTCTCAGAGGCAAGGCTTCCCAAAGAGTGGCCAAAAGGTCACATTAAGCCAGGCCCATTGAGGTCTACAATTGAGGGCCATGTTTGTTTTGACTCTCAACTATGGCTTCCAAGTCTTTCTGAATAAAGTCATGTGATATCCTGGCTGAGATTCCCAGTGCTCTTTGAAAGCTATCCTGGGCCTAGATCTCAGTCTCCAAGGGCAACTCTCATGCGTGGCCTCCTAAAATCCCAACACAATTCATGCCAATACTTCTCTGAGATCTGTTCCAGAACTCAGTCTCTAAGGGGAATCACTCCAGAGTTCAAGCACAGGTGGACCCAGTCATCTCTTCCAACCACCACACAAATGACCACAATTAAACCAAAACACTCCCACATGGCCCTCATCTTCTTCAATTTAGAGACTCATCATAACCTCTGGCTGGAGGTTTCCATGAAGGGCGCAGCTTAAGACAGTGTCCAATATAAGCTCACATGCCCCTCATTTGCCTAAAGTCAGGGTGGCATGGAAACTCTTCCTGTGAAGCAGGAGTGATCAAATAGGCCTGCCAATAATACTGCTCTACTTCTCCAATTTGAGGCCTATTCTCTGTGGGGTATAGATTCTTTATGTGAATTGGGGTCATGAGAAAACTCAAGCAACTATGGGCTACCCTCTGCAGGGCTTTGAAGAATCCATTTGAGTGAGTCGAGGAGTTGGACCAAATGTTCTTTAGATATAGAGTTTTGATTAGAGAGTGAGTGTAAATGTCAGCATATGTGAACAGTCAGTCACAGTGATAAACTGGGGAAAATGTGTAGGAAAGCAGATATCAATAGAGACATTAGGAAATAAGGCAAAGTACAAAGTGAGTGATAGGATAAGACATTTTTAACAGGGTTCAGTTTCAATATATAATCTTAGGAAGAAACAAATATGTAGTCACCAATAGGAATGATATTTGAGATCATTAGTTAATCAGGGCATGGATGTTGTTAGTATTACATGCTCACTTTCAATATAGGCTTTGATACAATCATAAGTGTGACCCTTGCATTTTGTTTCAGGAATATTACTGTGATGAAATGTATATGTATATCAGGTGACTACAGTATTTCTTCCACCATTTCTGAAAGCAATATTTTAAAGACTTAAAAATTAGTATTGGGGATACAAATAGGTATACCATCGGTCTACGAATATAGAGATGATGCCTTAATAGACCATACTGTGAATAAATAATATAACTGGTTCAAACGTTAAATAATGGATTGAATTGATATCTGAAAATATATAGGAAATCTTATATTGATATACATACATTCATTCCAACCAGTTATACATCTAATGGTAATATTAGCGTTATGGTTTATCATGAAGAGTGTGTGAGTTTGGCTTCAAAAGTGATTATGGAAATCAATAATACTGTGTTTGGAAAGAATCTCATGAAAAGAACAGCCAAGAAACATGGAGGAATACATGTGTTCTGAAGTAGGAAGTGATTGAAAGTGAACCAAATACCTATAAATTTGTGAAATTGTGGATGAAAGGATATATCCTATAATGTCCATAAACTGCAGAAATAGTAATGTACCAGTGTCTGAATAAAAATGAACTTCAAAATACACATCATGGTCCCATAGGTGTCTACTTACATTGATGTGAAACTGGTTCAGTCACTGTAGAAATATTACGAATTGTATACACCATTCACTTAATTTACTTTTCAGTACTAGGAAAAAATATGTATTTAAGGTGGATGAATATTTCTAAGAATAATTTTGTGAAAAGTTGATTATAAATCTACATACACACACATGAGTTTATTTAAGGAGTGTATAATAAGACACATATATTTCATATTTTGAAAATCTTAAGAGTAGATATCTATATCTATATAGATAGATAGATAAATAGATAGATACACACATACACAGACATTAAAATGTAGCAATATATATGCCATTCGAAATTCATCATGAAATATATATCATCCACGTATCCAAAAATATTCATTTTACTGAACATTTATTTATACATAATATTGTTCATCTAGGAAATTCACCCATAGGTGGAAATTCCAGTTCCATCTGTATTTAGAGGGAGCGATCTCTTCTCACAATTTGTATCTTCGAAAATAAGCGATCTCACAAGAATGTACATGTGATACCAGGTAGAATTCTAAAAATGCATAAAAAAATACATTTGATGAATAGGCTACAGAGAAAGGGAGACAGAAATTTACATATGTGTTAACTTTAAAAACTCATGGAGAAGTATTACAATGAAAAGTTGACTAGATTTATAACACATACCATTGATAAAGCAGAAGGCAAGTCCAAGTATACACCATGCCTCCTATGAAAGGCCTGTATTTCTATTCTGTTAGGTTTCTTTTTCTCCATCATATTAGGTTTAGTAGTCAGAGTCTAGTAGGGTATGGGTTAGTGTCAGGGATTCAGTATTTCCAATGGAAAATAGGAAAATGAATCTAATATGTATGCAAATATGTGCTACACAAAAATCTTCCCACTCTCAGCCAGAACAATGCTTTGACATTACCTTCGCCCCAAATAAGACACAATTAGTGGAGAAGAGTTAGAAAATCTGTGAATACATATGTGGAAAGGAAAATGCTCAGAACTTCACAAACTTGTAGGAGGTAGAACAGTTTACCAAAAGGGAGAGGGTAAACACTTCACAAACCTGGAGCTCTGCTGGCCTAATGACTTTTTGAGAAACTGCCTCTGAGGTTGGGCAGTTGAAATATGTTTTTGTCAGGAGCTTTTGCTTCCTTTGTAGTGAGACCATCAATGCTGGGTCTCCATCTATGTGACCTGGATGACATGGTTCCTTATTTTCTAGTGGACATGAGGCAGCAGTGCTGAATTCTCTATTTGTAGGTAAACTTTGGCCACTGGGGTCTAAGTATCTAACCGTGTTGTCTGTAAAGCCATTTGTTCATGCTAAACTTTCGTGGTGTTTCTTACTGCTGCACTGTGAGTTTGGTATTGGCTTCACGAAATACAAGGAGTTCCACTGGGACACAGTGCTGGAGGATGTACTCTCATATGTGGTGGGTGAGGGTCTGCAGTAAAATGCACCAATGAGCCTTAAATCCCACATAGCTTTTCAACTCGACAATAGCCCCCTTATTCTGATCATTGGCAGGAATCCTCTCCATATAACAAGATGCCTTTACATAGAAGGGTCTGCTGGATGTACCATGTCAGTGACAAGTCATTTCTAAGCCAATGCCAGATCCACGTGGACCCACAACTGATGTTTTTTCACACACCTACACTCCACTGCTTTATGCCCACTAGTCTGCAGGCTCCAACTTACTGGCATCTATGTTCTACAGCATTTTCATGAAACACAGTCAATTAAGGCACTGTCTGGTACAATCATGATTAGCAACAGGACATCCAAATGTTCTCCAGTGCCACCTGGTCATGGTAATTTCAAAAAATTCATGGTATATATCTAGATATTTTTCAATAATGAAGTTGGAGGCACTGTGGGATTCAATTTATACAGGAACCAATAAATGGTTAGGAATCTCATTTCAATGAAAGCTCTGGTGAACTCTCACAGGCAAGGCTTCCCAAAGAGTGGGCAAAAGGTCTCATGAAGCCAGGCCCATTGAGGTCTACAATGTGAGTTTCATGTGTGTTTTGACTCTCAACTATGGCTGGAATTTTTCAGAATAAAATCTTGTGATATCCTGGCTTAGATTCCCAGTGCTCTGTGTAAAGTCACCCTGGGCCAAGATCTCAGATTCCAATGGTGAATCTCATGTGTGGCCTCCTGAAATCCCAACACAATTCATGGCAATACTTCTCTGAGGTCAGTTACACAACTCAGTCTCTAAGGGGAATCACAACAGAGTTCAAGCCCAGGTGGACCCAGGCATCTCTTCCAATTGCTACACAAATGATGACAATTAAAACCAAAACACTCTCACACGGCCCTCTTCATCTTTTATATAGACACTAATCATAACCTCTAGCTGGAGGTTTCCATGAGGGGCACAGCCCAAGACAGTGTCAAAAATAAACTCCCTTGCCCCTCATTTGCCTAAAGTCAGGGTGGCCTGGACAACGTTAGTGTGAAACAGAAGTGATCAAATAGGCCTGCCATTAATACTACTCCACTTCTCAAATTTGAGGCATACTGACTGTGGGGTATAGATTTTTAGTGTGAATTGGAGTTATAAGAAAACCCAAGCACCTATTGTCTCCCCTCTGCAGCCCTTTGAAGAACTTATTTGACACAAATGATCCCTATTCTCACTTGATGGAGGTCAGGAATCTTACAGAGGAAGGCGAGAGGCATCATCCACAATCACTGATCTTTTTTCCATTTAGGTTTTGGATGCCCACATGGGATCTTTCTTTAGATTCATCAGGTTCTGAAAATCTAAACCACAGGCTCACACAGGGCCAAGAGGCTGATTCAGACACATCCATTTCCAAAGCTATGAAGCAAAGAGCCACAGGTGATGCCCATTCATTTCCATTTTAAAACTGTTTTCTTCAGGCTTCACAAAGGGGTGGCCTGAGGCAAAGACCTTTCTGACATTCAGAGCAACAGAACAATAGGTAATCAAAAGGCCCCAAGCAGGGTTTCTCCACGGAGATTTTCCTGGTTACTCTGATATATGAGTTTTCTGAGATGCTCGCCATTCCCTTCAGCTATCCAGTACATGGCCATGTCACAGAGCTTGGAGGTGGTACATATCTTGTACAAAAATACATGATACTAATCTTGAGAGTGGCCAGAATTCAAGAAAAAATGGAAAATTAGGTAGATAGCCGGTGTTGCCCATGGATAAGGCAAGCCTCAGTCCATTCATTAATTGGAAAGGATGCATGCTGGGAAGCTTTCTACTAGACAGGACACAACCAATGAGCTATTTTTTTTCTAATATCTACAAAGAAAATTACAGTGGGATACACAGACATAGAAACAGTCTCCTTGTCAAATGACTTACTGGAAACAGTCCACTCCAAACCAAACAAACCTCCTTTTTTTACCTATTCTCAGAACATGAGAAAAAAACCACAAACTCAAACCAACACCCACAAATGCAACTTTTTCCCACAAGTAGGTCTGTCACTATCTGGAGTGTCCTCTGACTGGTAGGCCATATGATGTTCCCCAGAAATGGCCTTTCTGTCTCACATCTGGTCTCCTTGGTCAACTCTGTGAAGTTGTCAGGAGGCAGTGGTGAGCCAATTCCTGTCCTCTCAGGAAAGACCCCTCTTCAGAGCTTTCTTGGTATTTGGCAACCCTTACATCAGTAGGTACCAAGAAAGACTGACTCTGTCCTTAGTGAATCCAAACAAGTGAGCCCACTGCAACTGGGACTGGGACTGGCTCTGGGTGCCTGGCTTCCTGGATCACAAAATTCAGAGAGTTCCATCACCAAGGAAATGAGGTGAAGTCACTACCTTCAGGAAATAAATGAGGTCCCTGTCTTGGCCACCACTTTGTCCTAACAGTTGTGTCCTAGTGTCTCCTGACATGGAGGCTGCCCTACTTCCTGTGATACATTCACATGTTAGAATGGTATAGAAACCATAGTCACCTTGGAACAGCTCTCCACACAGGCCTGCTTTGATCCATCTTCCCTGCATTAAAAATAGAGAGGATGACTCAGACACATCCTTTCATCCTGACCATGTTGTTTGCCAGGGAAAATGACTTTTGTTCTCTCAGGTCTTTCATAGCTGCCAACATCTTCTCCAGGGATTATTTCTGCATGGATTTTGAGGTACTCAGCAGGTGGAAGATCTCCTAACTTCCTGTATTGTAATATCAACTTTATCCCTCCTCTTCTGTAAAGTGAGATTGAGGGAACATTGTATGGTTAGGGTTAATAGCATGTTCCATTTGGCTTAGGAATCATTCTGCTGGATGAATAATGGTATTGGGAACCAGCGATATTTAAAAGAATATAGAGGTAAAATATAAGTATGAAAACAGAAATCTAGGTAATATTTTAAGCCCAGAAGGATTTGGGCCCTTGATTGGGATCCTTAGCTTGAGTAATGTTTTGCACCGAGGTCTCAGTTAAATCGATATACAATGGCATAAGACCCTGTACCTCAGATGATTGAATGTAGAAGAGAACATCCAGTGAAAAAGGGATAGTGTGTAGGATTAGAAAGATAGTCAGTAGGTTTAGGAGGAAGAGTGAGTCTAGGATTTGGACCAAAAGTTCTTTAGCAATAGGTTTCGGTTAGAGAGTGAATATTAATGGCACCATATGTGAAAAGTCGGGCACAATGATTAACTGGGAAAAAATATGTAGGAAAGCAGACATCAATAGAGACATTAGGAAATCAGGCAAAGTATAACGTGAGTGATAGGATTAGACATTTTCAACAGGGTTGAGGTTGAATACATAATCTTAAAGAGAAACAAAAATGTAGTCACCAATTGGATTGACATTTGAGAGCATTAGGCAAACTGGGCATGGATGTTTTTAGTAATCCATGTTCACATTCCATTGAGGCTTTATTGCAATCATAACGGTGACCTTTGCATTTTGTGTCCAGAATATTACTGTGATAATATGTATATGTAGATCAGGTGACATGAGTATTTCTTCCACCTTTTCTGGTAGCAATATTTTGAAAACATATGAATTAGTACTGGGGATACTAATAGGTTTACCCTGTGTTGATGAATATAGAGATGATGCATTAATAGACCATACTGTGAAAAAATTATATGACTGGTTCCAAATTTAAATAATGGATTGTTTTAATATCTGAAAATATAGAGGAAATGATATATTGATATACGTACATTCATTCCAACCAGTTATATATCTAATGGTATTATTAGGGTTACCGTTTATCATGAATAGTGTGTGAGTTTTGCTTCAAAAATGATTATTCAATCGAAAATAACGTGTTTAGAAAGAAGTCCAGTGAAAAGACCCGTCAAGAAACATGAAGGAATATATGTGTTCCGAAGGAGGAAGTGATTGAAAGTGAACCAAATATTTATAAATTTGTGAACTTGTGAATGAAGGGATATATTTTATGATGTCCATAAACTGAATAAATAATAACGTACCAAGTTTGAATAAAAATGAACTTTAACAAACACATCATATCAAATAGGAATGTATTTGCATTGATGTTAAACTTGGTCAGTTACTCTAGAAATATTAGGATTTGTAAGAACCATTCCCTGAAGTTAGTTTTCCGTACTAGGAAACAAATAGGTATGTCAGTGGATGTATATTTCTGAGAATAAACTTGTTAAAAGTTAATTATAAATCCACATATATGAATATGAATGAATTCAGGCGGTGTATAAGAAGACATATATTTCATATTTTGGAAAATCTGGAGACTATATATATATATATATATATATATATATATATATATATATAGACACACAAACACACACACATTATAATGTCACAATATATATGTCAATCGAAATTCATCATGAAAAATAACTCATCCGCATATCCCAAAATATTCATTTTACTGAACATGGATGTATGTAGAATGTTGTTCATCTAGGAAGCTCACCCATGGGTTGAATTTTCTATACCAACAGCATTTAGGAGGAGTGATCTCTTCTCACAAATAGTATCTGCCAAGTCAGTCACCTCACAAGAATGTACGTGTGAAACCAGGTAGGATTCTATTTGTGCATATAAAAATACATGTGCTTAATAGGCTACAGAGAAAGGGAGACAGGAATTCATATATTTCTTAACTTTAAAAACACATGGAATAGTGTGTAGTGTCCCTCTTTATCCCTTTTGATTAACTTTGGCTTAAAATAAAGAATTTTATTGAGAATTTTTGTATATATGTTTGTCAGGAATATTGCTCTGAAGTTTTCTTTCCTTGATGTGTCTTTGTCTGATTTTGGTATGTGAGTGATACTAGCCTCATGAAATGAGTTTGGAGGAGTTCCATGCTTTTCTATTTTATGGAATAATTTGAGGAGTATTGTGATGAATGCTTCTTTGAAGGTCTTGTAGAACTTGACTGAGAATCTGTCTGTTCCTGGGCTTTGCTTGATTGGTAGGCTGTTGACAGCAACTTCTATTTCATTGCTTGAAATTGATTTGTTTAAATTGTTCATGTCCTACTAATTCAGTTTGGGTATATCTCTAAAATTTTATTGATGTCATCATTGTATTTTAATTTATTAGAGTATAAATTTTCAAATTAGTTTTCAATTATTCTCTGTATTTTAGTTGTGTACTCTGTAAAAGTTCTTTTACGATCCTTAATTTTAGTAATTTGAGGTTTTTTTTCTTCATTAGCTTGGTTAAGGATGTGTCAATTTTATTTAGTTTTCGAAGACTAAATTTTGTTTTGTGTCAAAAAAAAAAATAACACATGGAAAAGTATTTCAGCAAATTGAATAGATTTATAACTCCTACCTTATATCATGCAAAAGTCAATTCCAACTATACACCATGTCCCTTCTGAAATGCTTGTATTTCTATTCTGTTTGGGATATTTTTCTCCATTATATTAGTATTTGTAGTCAGAGTCTAGTAGGGTATATGAATGTTTCTGAGAATAATCTTGAGAAAAGATGATTATAAATACACATTCATGAATATGAAAAATTTAGGAAGTGCAAAATAAGACAAAAATATTCCATATTTTCAAAAATTTGGAGAGTATATCTATATCTATCTATATCTATATCTATATCTATATCTATATCTATATCTATATCTATATACACACACACACACACACACACACACACACAACACTCACAGACATTAAAAAGTACCAATATAAATGCCAATAGAAATTCATCAGTAAATATATATCATCCACAGATGCAAAAATATTTATTTTACTGAACATGAGTTTATGTATAATGTTGTTTTACTAGGACGCTCTCCTATAGGTTGAATTTTCATTTAAAACAGTTTTAGGAGGAGTGAACTCTTCTCACAATTTGTATCTGCCAAGACAGCCACCTCACAAAAATGTACGTGTGATACCTGGTAGGATTCTATATATGCATATAAATATACATGTGTGAATAGGCTACAGAAAAGGGAAACAAGAATTCACATATTTGTTAAGTTTAAAAACAAATGGAGAATATTTCCATTAAAATTTGACTAGATTTATAACACCTACCTTATATAATGCAAATGTGAAGTCCAACTATACAACATGTCTCCTCTGAAGTGCTTATATTTCTATTGTGTTGGGTTAATTTTTCCCATTATAATAGGATGAATAGTCTGAGTCTACTAGGTATGGGTTAGTTTCAGGGACTCAGTATTTGAATGGAAAATTGGAAAATGAATCCAATGTGTATGTAAATATATGCTGCACAAATATCCTCCCGCTCTCATCCAGAACAATGCCTTGATATTACCTTCACCCCAAGTAAGACGCAATTAGAGGAGAAGAGTTACAAAATCAGTGAATACATATCTGGAATGAAAAATGCTCAGGAGTTCACAACCTTTGAGGTGGTAGAGGAGTTTCCAAAACTAAGGGACAGGGTAAACACTCCACAAACATGGAGCTCTGCTGGCCTAAATACTTTTTGAGAAACTGCGTCTGAGCTTCCGCAATTGAAATATATGTTGTTTTCAGATGATTTGGCTTCCTTTGTAGTGAGACCATCAAAGCTGGGTCTGCATCTATGTGACCTGGAGGACATGGTGTCTTATTTTCCAATGAACAAGATGAAGCAGTGCTGAATCCACTCTTTGTAGGTAATCTGAGGCCACTGGGGACTTAGTGTCTCCCCGTGTGGACTGTGAAGCCATTAGGTCCTCCACCACTTTTTGTGGTGTTTTTCCTGCTGCACTGTGAGTTTGGTATTTGTTTCCCGAAATACTAGGAACTAAACTGGGACACAGTGCTGGAGGGAGTTCTGTCACGTGTGGTGGTCAGGGTCTGCAAGAGAATGCACCAACTAGGCTTCTATCTCTCACAGCTTGCCCCATTGACCCCATGTCCATATCAACCTGATTCTTATTTTTCCTCTGAAAACTCTCCAATAACAAGATGCCTTTACATATAAGGGTCTGCTGGCTGCACCATATCAGTTACAAGCCATTTGGAATCCTATGGTAGATCCACATGGCACTACCACGGATGTTTTATCAAACACCTCTCCACCACTGCTCTAGACCCACTACTCAGCAGACTCCAACTTACTGGCATCTCTGTTCTACACCATTTTCATGAAACTCAGTAAATCAAGGTACTGTCTGGTATACTCATGATCAGCAACAGGACATCCAATGTTTCTCCAGTGCCACCTGGTCATTGGAAATTCAAAAATTTCATGGTATTTATTTAGCCATTTTTCAAGCATGAAGTTGGAGGCACTGGGGGTTTCAATTCATTCAGCAAACATTAAATGGTGAGGAAGCTCATTTCAATGAAATCTCTGGAGAACCCTCACAGGCAAGGCTTCCCAAAGAGTGAACAAAAGGTCACATTAGGCCAGGCCCATTGAGGTCTACAATGTGAGGTCCATGTGTGTTTTGACTCTAAACTATGGCTGCCATTTCTTTTAGAATAAAATCATGTGATATCCTTGCTGAGATTCCCAGGCCTCTGTGGAAATCCACCGGGGCCTAGGTCTCAGTTTCCAAGAGCGACTTTCATGCGTGGCCTCTTAAAATCCCAACAAAATTCATGCCAATGCTTCTCTGAGTTCAGTTCCAAATCAGAGTCTCTAAGGGGAATCACACCACAGTTCAAGCCCACGTGGACCCAGTCATTTTTTCCAATGCCACACAAATGACCAAAATTAAAATAAAAACACTCCCACATGGCCCTCATCTTATTCCATATAGTCAATCATCTTAACCTCTGGCTGGAGGTTTCCATGAGGGGCGCAGCCAAAGACAGTGTCCAAAATCAGCTCGTTTGCCCCTCATTTTCCTAAAGTCAGGGTAGCCTGGAAACCGTTTCTGTGAACCAGGAGTGAACAAATAAGCCTGCCGTTAATACTTCTGTGTTTCTCCAATTTGATGCCTACTGATTTTAGGTATCGATTCTTTAGGTGATTTAGAGTCATGCGAAAACACAAGCACCTCTGCAGGGCTTTGAAGAACTCATTTGACCCAAAGAATCCCTATTCTCATTTGATGGAGTGCAGGAACCTAACAAAGGAAGGAAAGAGACTTCATCCACAATGAATGATATTTTTGCCATTTTGGTTTTGGAAGCTCACATGGGATCATTCTTAAGATCTATCAGGTTCTGTGAATCTAAGTCACAGCCACACAGAGGTCCAAGAGGCTGATAAAGACACATCCCTTTCCAAAGCAATTAAGCAAAGAGCCACAGGTGAAGCCCATTGATTTCCATTTGAAAACTGTTTTCTTCAGGCTTCACAAAGGAGTGGCCTGAGGCAAAGACCTTCCTGACATTGAGTGCAACACAAAAATAAGTAAGCAAAAGGCCCAAAGCAGGGTTTCTGCACTGAGACTTTCCTGGTCACACGATATCTGAGTTTTCTGAGATTCTCGCCATTCTCTTCAGCTATCCAGTACATGGCCATTTCACAGAGCTTGGAGGTGGTACATATTTTGGACACAAATCCATGAGCCTATTCTGGAAAGTGTCCAGAATTCAGAAAGAAAACAACAACTTAGAAAGATAGCAGGTGTTGCACATCGATAAGACAAGCTGCAGTCCTTTCATATATTGGGCAGGATGAATTATGGGAAGATTTATACTAGACAGGACACACCCATTAATGCATTCTTTTTTCTAATGTCTACAACAACGAACACAGTGGGATACACAGAAACAGAAAAACTCGCCGTGTCAAATGACTTACTAGAAACTGTCCATTCCAAACCAAACAAACCGTCTTTCCTATCTATTCTCAGAACATGAGACAAAACAACAAACCCACACCCACTCCCACAAAGGCACCTCCTTCCCCCAAGTAGGTCTGTGACTATCCGGAGTGTCCTCTGACTGGTGGGCCATACTATGTTCCCCCAAAATGGACTGTCTTCTCTCAGATCTTGTTTCATTGACCAACTCTGTGAAGATGTCAGGAAAAAGTGGTTAGACACTACCTGTTTTCTCAGGAAAGATCCATCTTCACAGCTCTCCTGGCATTTGGCCATCCTCACATCATTAGGTACCAAGGAAACTGACTGTCCTTGGTAAATCCAAACAAGTGAGCCCACTGGGACTGGGACTTGAACTGCCTCTGGGTGCCTGGCTTGTTGGATACCAAGTTCAGAGAGTTCCATCACCAAGGAAATGAGGTATGTCACATTCTTTGGAACTGAATGGGGTCCCTGCCTTGGCACCCACTTTGTCCAAACAGTTGCTTCCAAGGGTAACATAAGATGGAGGTTTCCCCTACTTCCTGTGACACTTTCATAAGGTAGAATGTATATCAACCATTGGCACCCGGGAACAGTTGTCCACTCATGCCTGGTTTGGTCCATCATCTCTAAAATAAGAAGAGAGAGGCAGATTCAGACACATCCCTTCATCTTGACCAGGTTTTTTTCCATGGAAGAGGACTTTTGCTCTCTCTGGTGCTTCATACCTGCCTACAACTTCTCCAGGTATCATTTGTGCATGGACCTTTGAGGTTCTCATCAGGTGGAAGGCCCCCAACTTTCCTGTATTGTAAGAACCACTCTGTCCCTGCTCTTCTGTAAATTGATTGAGGGAACAGTGTATACTTGGGGTTAAAAACAGGTTTCATTTGGGTTAGGAATGATTCTGTGCGATGAATAATGGTATTGGAAACATTCAATATTTACAAGAATATAGAGGTGAAATATAAGTATGAAAACAGAAATCAAGGTATGATTTGAAGCCCAGAATAGTTTTGCCCTTGATTGGGATACTTAGCTTTGAATTATGTTCTGCAAAGTTGTCTCAGATAATTCGATATACAATGGCATAGGACCTTGTAAATTTGATGATTGAATTTAGAAGAGAACATCCAGTCAAAAAGGGATATTCAGTAGGATTAGGAAGATAGTCGGTAGGTTTAGGAAGAAGACTGAGTATAGGATTTGGACCAAAAGTTCTTTAGCAATAGACTTTTGGTTATAGAGTGAATGTAAATGTCAACACATATGAAGAGTCAGTCAGTATGTTGAACTGGGGAAAATATGTAGAAAAGCCGATATCAATAGAAACATTACGAAATGAGGCAAAGTATAAAGTGAGTGATAGAATTAGACATTTTCAACAGGGTTGAGTTTGAATATATAAATTAGGAAAAAACAAATATGTAGTCACCAATAGAATTGACAATTGGCAGCATTAGGCAACCTGGACATGGATGTTTTTAGAAATCCATGGTCACTTTCTATTTAGGCTTTGGTACAATCATAAGTGTGACCTTTCCATTTTTTGTACAGAATATTACTGTGATAATGAGGTGACGTGAGGATTTCTTTCACCATTTCTGGGAGCAATATATTGAAGATGTAAAATTAGAATTGGTTGTACAAAGAGGTGTACCCTGTTTGTATGAACATAGAGAAAAAGCATGAATAGACCATAGTGTGAATTAATAATATAACTTTTTTGAACTTTAAATAATGAATTGAACTGATGTCTGAAAAATTAAAGGAAATCGTATATTGATATACAATCATTAATTCCAACCAGTTATTTATCTAACGGAAATATTAGGGTTTTCTTTTATCATGAAGAGTTTGTGAGTTTTGCTTCAAAATGATTATGGAAATTCAAAATAATGTGTTTGGTAAGAAGTCTCATGAAAAGACCAGTCAAGAAACCCTGACAATACATGTGTTCTGAAGCAAGAAGTGATTAAAGTTGAAACAAATGCCTATTAATTTGTGAACTTGTGGGTGAAATGTATATCCTATGATGTGCAAAAACTGAAGAAACAATAATGTACCAGTGTCGAATACAAATGAATGACAAATTACATATCATGTCCCATAGGAGTCTTCTTGCATTGATGTTAGACTGGGTCAGTTACTGTAGAATAATTAGGATATGTATGCACCATTCACTGAAGTTAGTTTTCAGTACTAGGCAACAAATATGTATTTCAGGTGCATGAATATTTCTGATTATAATCTTGTGAAAAGTTGATTATAAATCCACATACATGAACATGAATGAATTTAGAGAGTGTATATTAGACACATATATTTCATATTTTGAAAAATTTGGAGAGTATATCTATATCTATATCTATACACACACACACACACACACACACACAACACTCACAGACATTAAAAAGTACCAATATAAATGCCAATCGAAATTCATCAGTAAATATATGTCATCCAGAAATGCAAAAATATTTATTTTACTGAATATGACTTTATGTATAACGTTGTTCGACTAGGACGGTCTCCTATAGGTTGAATTTTTATTTCCAACAGCATTTAGGAGGAGTGCACTCTTCTCACAATTTGTATCTGCTAAGACAGCCACCTCACAAAATGTACCTGTGATACCTGCTAGGATTCTATATATGCATATATATATATATACATGTGTGAATAGGCTACAGAAAAGGGAAACAAGAATTCACATATTTGTTAAGTTTAAAAACACATGGAGAATATGTCCATTAAAATTTGAATACATTTATAACTCCTACCTTATATAATGCAAATGTCAAGTCCAACTATACAACATGTCTCCTCTGAAGTGCTTGTATTTCTATTGTGTTGGGTTAATTTTCCCCATTATATTAGGATGAATAGTCTGAGTCTACTAGGTATGGCTTAGTGTCAGGAATTCAGCATTTCGAATGGAAAATTGGAAAATGAATCCAATGTGTATGTAAATATATGCTGCACAAATATCCTCCCGCTCTCATCCATAAGAATGCCTTGACATTACCTTCACCCCAAGTAAGACACAATTAGAGGAGAAGAGTTACAAAATCAGTGAAAACATATCTGGAATGGAAAATGCTCAGGAGTTCACAACCTTGGAGGTGGTAGAGGAGTTTGCAAAACTAAGGGACAGGGTAAACACTCCACAAATATGGAGCTCTGCTGGCCTAAAAACTTTTTGAGAAACTGCCTCTGAGCTTCTGTACTTGAAATATATGTTGTTTTCAGGAGATTTGGCTTCCTTTGTAGTGAGACCATCAAAGCTGGGTCTGCATCTATGTGACCTGGAGGACATGGTTTCTTATTTTCCAATGAACAAGATGAAGCAGTGCTGAATCCACTCTTTGTAGGTAATCTGAGGCCACTGGGGACTAAGTTTCTCCCCATGTGGACTGTAAAGCCATTTGGTCCTCCTCCACTTTTTGTGGTTTTTTTGCTGCTGCACTGTGAGTTTGGTATTTGTTTCACGAAATACTAGGAGCTAATCTGGGACAGAGTGCTGGAGGGAGTTCTGTCACGTGTGGTGGGTCAGGGTCTGCTAGAGAATGCACCAAATAAGCTTCTATCTCTCACAGCTTGCCCCATTGCCCCCTTGTCCATATCAACCTGATTCTTAATTTTCCTCTGAAAACTCTGCATATAACAAGATGCCTTTACATATAAGGGTCTGCTGGCTGTACCACGTCAGTTACAAGCCATTTGGAATCCAATGGTAGATCCACATGGCCCTACCACGGATGTTTTATCAAACACCTCCCCACCACTGCTCTAGACCCACTACTCAGCAGGCTCCAACTTACTGCCATCCTATTCTACACCATTTTCATGAAACTCCGTAAATCAAGGCACTGTCTGTTATACTCATGATCAGCAACAGGACATCCAATGTTTCTCCAGTGCCACCTGGTCATAGAAATTTCAAAAATTTCATGGAATTTATCTAGCCATTTTTCAAGCATGAAGTTGGAGGCACTGTGGGTTTCAATTCATTCAGCAAACATTAAATGGTGAGGAAGCTCATTTCAATGAAATCTCTGGAGAAATCTCACAGGCAAGGCTTTCCAAAGAGTGGTCAAAAGGTCACATTAGGCCAGGCCCATTGAGGTCTACAATGTGAGGTCCATGTGTGTTTTGACTCTCAACTATGGCTGCCATGTCTTTAAGAATAAAATCATGTGATATCCTTGCTGAGATTCCCAGGCCTCTGTGGAAATCCACCCGGGGCCTAGGTCTCAGTTTCCAAGAGCGACTTTCATGCGTGGCCTCTTGAAATCCTAACAAAATTCATGGCAATGCTTCTCTGAGTTCAGTTCTAAAACGCAGTCTCTAAGGGGAATCACACCAGAGTTCAAGCCCACGTGGACCCAGTCATTTTTTCTAATGCCACACAAATGACCAAAATTAAAACCGAAACACTCCCACATGGCCCTCATCTTATTCCATATAGTCAATCATCTTAACCTCTGGGTGGAGGTTTCCATGAGGGGCGCAGCCCAAGACAGTGTCCAAAATCAGCTCGTTTTCCCCTCATTTGCCTAAAGTCAGGGTGGCCTGGACACCATTTCTGTGAACCAGCAATGATCAAATAAGCCTGCCGTTAATTCTTCTGTGTTTCTCCAATTTGAGGCCTACTGATTTCAGGAATAGATTCTTTATGTGATTTAAAGTTATTCGAAAACCCAAACACCTCTGCAGAGATTTGAAGAACTCATTTGACCCAAAGAATCCCTATTCTCACTTATGGAGTTCAGGATTTTAACAGAGGAAGGCAAGAGACTTCATCCACAATGAATGATTTTTTGCCATTATGGTTTTGGATGCACGCATGGTATCATTCTTTAGATTCATCAGGTGTTGAGAATCTAAGTCACAGCCACACACATGGCCAAGAGGCTAATTCAGACACATCCATTCTCAAAGCAATGAAGCCAGAAGCCACAGGTGATGCCCATTTATTTGTATTTGAAAACTGTTTTCTTCAGGTTTCACAAAGGGGTGGCCTGAGGCAAAGACCTTCCTGACATTCAGTGCAACACAACAATTAGTAAGCAAATTGCCCAAAGCAGCGTTTCTGCACTGAGACTTTCCTGGTCACACTGATATCTGAGTTTTCTGAAATGCTCGCCATTCTCTTCAGCTCTCCATTACATGGACATGTCACAGAGCTTGGAGGTGGTACATATTTTGGACACAAAACCATGAGCCTATTCTGGAGAGTGGCCAGAATTCAGGAAGAAAACAGCAACTTAGAAAGATAGTAGGTGTTGCTCATCGATAAGACAAGCTGCAGTCCATTCATATATTGGGCAGGATGAATTATGGGAAGACTTATACTAGACAGGACACATCCATTAATGCATTCTCTTTTTAATGTCTACAACAACGGACACAGGGGGATACACCGAAACAGAAACACTCGCCTTGTCAAACAACTTACTAGAAACTGTCCACTACAAACCAAACAAACCGCCTTTCCTACCTATTCTCAGAACATGAGACAAAACAACAAACCCACACCCACTCCCACAAAGGCACCTCCTTACCCCAAGTAGGTCTGTGACTATGCGGAGTTTCCTCTGACTGCGGGCCATACTATGTTCCCCCTAAATGGCCTGTCTTCTCTCAGATCTTGTTTCCTTGTTCAACTCCGTGTAGTTGTCAGGAAAAAGTGGTTAGCCACTACCTGCTTTCTCAGGAAAGGTCCCTCTTTAGAGTTCTCCTGGCATTAGGCCATCCTCACATCAGTAGGTACCAAGAAAACTGACTCTGTCCTTGGTAAATCCAAACAAGTGAGACCACTGGGACTGGGACTGGGACTGCCTCTGGGTGCCTGGCTTCTTGGATACAAATTTCAGAGAGTTCCATCACCAAGAAAATGAGGTATGTCACATTCTTTGGAACTGAATGAGGTCACTGCCTTGGCAACCACTTTGTCCTAACAGTTGCGTCCAAGGGTCCCATGAGATGGAGGCTTCCCCTACTTCCTGTGACACTTTCACAAGGTAGAATGGTATATCAACCATAGGCACCCAGGAACAGCTCTCCACACAGGCCTGGTTTGGTCCATCTTCTCTACAATAAATAGAGAGAGGCTGATTCAGACACATCCCTTCATCCTGACCAGGTTATTTGCCATGGAAGATGACTTTTGCTCACTCAGGTCCTTCATACCTGCCTACAACTTCTCCAGGTATCATTTCTGCATGGACCTTTGAGGTTCTCAGCAGGTGGAAGATCCCATAATTTCCTGTATTGTAAGAACCACTCTGTGCCTGCTTTTCTGTAAAATGAGATTGAGGGAACAGTGTGCGATTAGGGTTAATAACAGGTTTGATTTGGGTTATGAATCATTCTGTGTGATGAATAATGGTATTGGGAACCTGTGATATTTACAAGAATATAGATGTGAAATAAAAGTATGAAAACAAAAATCTAGGTATGATTTGAAGCCCAGAAGGGTTTTCCCCTTGATTGGGATACTTAGCTTTGAATTATGTTCTGCAAGGTATCTGAGATATCTTTGAACATAGAGATAAAGCATGAATAGAACATACTGTGACTAAATAATATAACTTTTTTGAACTTTAAAAAATGAATTGAATTGATATCTGAAAAATTACAGGAAATCATATATTGATATACAATCATTCATTCCAACCAGTTATATATCTCATGGAAATATTAGTGTTTTGGTTTATCATGAAGAGTGTGTGAGTTTTGCTTCAAAAGTGATTATGGAAATCTAAAATAATGTGTTTGGAAAGAAGTCTCATGAAAAGACCTGTCAAGAAACCCTGAAAATACTTGTGTTCTGAAGCAAGAAGTGATTAAAGTTGAAACAAATGCCTATAAATTTGTGAACTTGTGGATGAAGTGTATAACTTAAAATTTGCAAAAACTGAAGAAATAATAATGTATTATTTTTGAATGCATATGAACGTCAAATTACATATCATGTCCCATAGGAGTCTACTTGCATTGATGTTAGACTGGGTCAGTTTCTGTAGAATAATGAGGATTTGTATGCCCCATTCACTGAAGTTAGTTTTTAGTACTAGGAAACAATTATGTATTTCAGGTGGATGAATATTTCTGATTATAATCTTGTGAAAAGTTGATTATAAATCCACATACATGAACATGAATGAATTTAGAGGGTTTACATTAGACACATATATTTTATATTTTGAAACATCTGCAGAGTGTACAGATATATTATACACACACACACACAAAAAAAAAACACTCACATACATTTAATAGTAGCAATATATATGCCAATCGAAATTCATCAGTAAATATATATCATCCACAGATGCAAAAATATTTATTTTACTGAACATGAATTTATGCATAATGTTCTTCTACTAGGAAGCTCCCCTATAGGTTGAATTTTCAGTTCCAACAGCGTTTAGGAGGAGTGAACTCTTCTCACAGTTTGTATATGCCAAGTCAGCCACCTCAAAAATGTACGTGTGATACCTGGTAGGATTCTATATGTGCATATAAATATACAAGTGTGAATAGGCTAAAGAGAAAGGGAAACAAGAATTCTCGTATTTTTTAAGTTTAAAAACTCATGGAGAACTTCTTCAATTAAAAATTGACTAGATTTATAACTTTTACCTTATATAATGCAAAACGCAAGTCCAACTATACAACATGCCTCCAATGAACTGCTTGTATTTCTATAGGTTTGGCTTATTTTTCTCTATCATATTAGGATGAGTTGTCTGAGTCTAGTAGGTATGGGTTAGTGTCAGGGATTCAATATTTCAAAATGAAAATTGGAAAATGAATCCAATTTGTATGCATATATATGCTGCACAAATATCCTCCCACTCTCATCCAGAACAATGCCTTGACATTACCTTCACGCCAAGTAAGACACAATTAGAGGAGAAGAGTTAGAAAATCAGTGAACACATATCTGGAATGGAAAATGCTCAGGAGTTCACAGCCTTGGAGGTTGTAGAGGAGTTTCCAAAAGCAAGGGATAGGGTAAACACTCCACAAACATGGAGCTCTGCTGGCCTAAAAGCTTTTTGAGAAACTGCCTCTGAGATAGGGCACTTGAAATATATGTTGTTTTCAGGAGATTTGGCTTTCTTTGTAGTGAGACCATCAAAGCTGGGTCTGCATCTATGAGACCTGGAAGACATTGTTTCTGATTTTTCAATGAACATGAGGCAGCAGTGCTGATATTTTTCTTTTTAAGTAAACTGTGGCCTCTGGGGTCTAAGTGTCTCCCCGTTGAACTGTGAAGCCATTTGGCCCTCCTACACTTTTTGTGGGGTTTTTGCTGCTGCACTGGTAGTTTGGTATTTGCTTCATAAAATAGAAGGAGTTCAACTGGGACACAGTGCTGGAGGGAGTTCTGTCACGTGTGGTGGGTCAGGGACAGCAGAAAAATGCACCAACCAATCTTCTATCCCTCAAAGCTTGCCCCATTGCATCCTTGTCCATAGCAACCTGATTCTGAACATTGCCCTGAATCCTCTCGATATAACAAGATGCCTTTACTTATAAGGGTCTGCTGGCTGCACCATGTAAGCCACAAGCCATTTGTAAGCCAATGGAAGATCCAAATTGCTCCAACACAGAAGTTTTATCACACTCCTGCCCACCACAACTCTAGGCCCACTTCTCAGGAGGCTGCAACTTACTGGGACCTCTGTTCTACACCATTTTCATAAAACCCAGTCAAGCAAGGCACTGTCAGGTACATCCATGATCAGCAGCAGGACATCCAAAGGTTCTCTAGTGCAACCTAGTCGTGGGAATTTCAAAAAATTCACGGTATTTATCTAGAAATTTTTCAAGGATGAAGTTGGAGGCACTGTGGGTTTCAATTTATTCAGGAACCATTAAATGGTGAGGAAGATTATTTCAATGAAAGCTCTGGAGAACCCTCACAGGCAAGGCTTCTCAAAGAGTGGACAAAAGGTCACATTTAGCCAGGCCCATTGAGGTCTACAATGTGAGGTCCATGTGTGTTTTGACTCTCAAATATGGCTGCCAAGTCTTTCGAATGAAATCATGTGATACCTTGGCTGAGATTCCCAGTTCTCTGTGCAAAGCCACTCTGGCGCTAGATCTCAGTTTCCCAGGGTGACTCTCATACATGGCCTCTTTAATCCTAACACAATACATGGCAATACTTTTCTGAGGTCAGATTCTGAACTCAGTCTCTAAGGGGAATCACACCAAAGTTCGAGCCCAGGTAGACCCAGTTATGTCTTCCAACTGCCACACAAATATCCACAATTAAATCCAAAACACTCCCACATGTCACTCATCTTTTCTAAATACACACTCATCATAACCTCTGGCTGAAGGTTTCCATGAGGGGTGCGGCCCAAGACAGTGTCCAAAATAACCACCCTTGCCCCTCATTTGCCTAAAATCAGGGTGGCCTGGACATCCTTCCAGTGAACCAGGAGTGATCAAATTGGCCGGCCATTAAGATGGCACTGCTTCTCCAATTTGAAGCCTACTGACTGTGGGGCTTAGAGTCTTTATGTGATTTGGAGTCATGAGAAAAATCAAGCACTTATGGGCTATCCTCTGCAGGGTTTTGAGGAACACATTTGAACCAAATGATCACTATTCTCACTTGATGAATGTCAGGAACCTTACAGAGGAATGTGAGAGACTTCATCCAAAATGAATGCTCTTTTGTCCATTTTGGTTTTGGATGCACACATGGGATCTTTCTTTAGATCCATCAGGTGCTAAAAATCTAAGCCGCAGCCTCACACAGGGCCAAAAAGCTGATTCAGACACATCCCTTTCCAAAGCAATTAAGCAAAGAGCCAGAGGTGATGCCCTTTCATTTCTGTTTGAAAACTATTTCTTTTGGCTCTACAAAGGTGTGGCCTGAGGCAAAGATGTTCCGGACATTCAGGGAAACAGAACAATTGGTAAGCAAAAGGCCCAAAGCAGGGTTTCTCCATTAGAATTTTCTGGTCACACTCATATCTGAGTTTTCTGAGATGCTCCCATTCCCTTCAGCTATCCAGTACATGGCCAAGTCTCAGAGCTTGGAGGTGGTACATATTTTGGACACAAAAAAATGAGCCTATTCTGGAAATTGGCCAGGATTCAGGAAGAAAACAGGAACTTAGCAAGATTGTAGGAGTTGCCCACCCATAAGTCAAGCCACAGTCCATTCATAAATTGGGCAAGATGAATCTTGGGAAGCTTTCTACTAGTCAGGACACATACAATGATTCATTCTCTTTTCTAATGTCTAAAACCACGGACACAGTGGGATACACAGACATAGAGACACTGGCCTTGTCAAACGACTTACCAGAAACAGTTCACTCCAAAACAAATAAACCGCCTTTCCTACCTATTCTCAGAACATGAGACAAAACCTCAAACCTACACCCACACACACAAAGGCAGCTCCTTCCCCCAAGTAGGTCTGTGACTATCAGGAGTGTCCTCTGACTGATGGGCCATACTATGTTCTGATGAAATCGCCTGTCCTGTGTCAGATATGGTCTCATTGGCCCAATCTGTGAAGTTGTCACTAGCCAGCTGTGAGCCACTACCTGCTTTCTCAGGAAAGGCCTCTCTTCAGAGCTTTCCTGACATTTGTCCATCCTCACATCAGTAGGTACTAAGAAAGACTGACTCTGTCCTTGTTAAATCCAAACAAGTGAGACCACTGGGACTGGGAATGGGACTGGCTCTGCGTGCCTGGCTTCCCGGATCCCAAGTTCAGAGAGTTTCATCACCAAGGAAGTGAGGTGAGATTAATCTCTTCAGGAATTTAATGAGGTCACTGCCTTGGCAACCACTTTGTCCTAACAGTTGCTTCCCATAGTCCTATGAGATGGAGGCAGCCCTTACTTCCTGTGACACTTTCAAAAGTTAGAATGGTATATCAACCATAGGCACCCAGGAACAGCTCTCCACACATGCCTGGTATGGTCCATCTTCTCTACATTAAGAAGAGAGAGGCTTATTCAGACAAAACCCTTCATCCTGGAAAGGTTGTTTGAGATGGAAGATAACTTTTGCTCTCTCAGGTCCTTCATAGCTGCCTAATCTTCTCCAGGGATCAAACCTGCATGGACCTTTGAGGTTCTCAGCAGGAGGCAGATCCCCTACATTCGTGTATTGTAAGACGAACTCTGTCCCTGCTCTTCTGTAAAGTTAGGTTGAGGGAAGAGTGTATGGTTAGGGTTATTAACATGTTTGATTTGGATTACGAATCCTTCTGCAGGATGATTAATAGTATTGGGAACCTGCGATATTTATAAGATTATAGAGGTGAAATATAAGTATGAAAACAGAAATGTTGGTAAGATTTTAAGCCCAGAAGGGCATTAGGCCCTTGATTGGGATACTTAGCTTTTAATTACGTTCTACACAGATGTCTCAGATAAATTGATAATCAATGGCATAGGACCTTATACCTTGGATGTTTGATTTTAGAAGAGAACATCCACTCAAATTGAGATAGTCGGTGGGATTAGGAAGATAGTCGGTAGGTTTATAAAAAAAGAGTGAGTATAAAAATTGGACAAAAAGTTCTGTAGCATTAGGGTTTCGGTTATAGAGTGAATATAAATGTCAGCACATGTGAAGAGTCAGTCACAATGATTAACTGGGGAAAATATGTAGGAAGGAAAATATCAATAGAGACATTACGAAATGAGGCAATTATATAGTGAGTGATAGGATTAGACATTTTCAACAGGGTTGAGATTGAATACATAATCTTAGGAAGAAACAAATATGTAGTCACCAATAGGAATGACATTTGAAAGCATTAGGCAACCTGGACATGGATGTTTTTAGTAAGCCATGTTCACTTTCAATTTAGGATTTGGTACAATCATAAGTGTGACCTTTGCATTTTGTGCCCAGAAAATTATTGTGATCAAATATATATGTAGATCATATGATATGTGTATTTCTTCCACCATTTCTGGGAGCAATATTTGAACACATAAATTAGTATTGTGGGTACCAAGTGGTGTACCCTGTGTCAATGAATATAGAGATAATGCATGAATAGACCATAGTGTGAATAAATAATATAACTTTTTTCTCTTTAAATAATGGATTGAATTGATATCTTAAAATATATAGGAAATCATATATTGACATACAATCATTCACTCCAACCAGTTACATATATAATGGTAATCTTAGGGTTATTGTTTATCATGAAGTGTGTGTGAGTTTTGTTTCAAAAGTGTTTATGGAAATCGAAAATAATGTGTTTGGAAAGAAGTCTCATGAAAAGACCAGTCAAGAAATATGGAGGAATCCATGTGTTCTGAAGCTGGAATTGATTGAAAGTGAAACAAATGCCTATAACTTTCCTAAATTGTGGATGAAATATATATCCTGTGATGTGCATAAACTGATGAAATAGTAATGTACCAGTGTTGAATAAAAATGAAGGTCAAAGTACACATCATGTCCCATAGGAGTCTACTTGCATTGATGTTAAACTGGGTCAGTTACTGTAGAAATATTAGGATTGCATGCATTATTCACCATAGTTAGTTTTATTTCATTTTTATTTATGGTTGTTCAAAACATTACATAGTTGTTGTTATAACATATTTCACACTTTGATTCAAGTGCGTTATAAACTCCCATTTTTACCCCATGTACAGATTACAGAATCACATCAGTTACACATCTATTGATTCACATATTGCCATACTAGTGTCTATTGAATTCTGCTGCCTTTCCTATCCTCTACTATCCCCCCTCCCCTCCCCGCCCCTCCCCTATTCTCTCTCTACCCCCTCTACTGTAATAAATTTGTCCCCCTTGTATTATTTTTCTCTTTCTCCTCACTTTCTCTTGTATGTAATTTTGTATAACCCTGAGGGTCTCCTTCCAATTCCATGCAATTTTCCTTCTCTCTCCCTTTCCTTTCCACCTCTCATCCCGCTTTAATGTTAATCATCTTGTCATGCTCTTCGTCTCTCCTCTGTTCTTAGTTACTCTCCGTATATCAAAGATGACATTTGGCATTTGTTTTTTAAGGATTGGTTAGCTTCACTTAGCATAATCTGCTCTAATGCCATCCATTTCCCTCCAAATTCTATGATTTTTTTTATTTTTCAATGCAGAGTAATACTCCATTGTGTATAAATGCCACAGTATTTTATCCATTCTTTCAATGAAGGTTATCTAAGTTGGTTTCACAGTCTTGCTGTTGTGAATTGTTCTGCTATGAACATCGATGTAGCAGTGTCCTTGTAGCATGCTGTTTTTAGGTCTTTAGTGAATAGACTGAGTAGGGGAATAGGTGGGTCAAATGGTGGTTCCATTCCCAGCTTTCCAAGAAATTTTCATACTGCTTTCCAAATTGGCTGCACCAATTTGCAGTCCCACCAGCAATGTAGAAGTGTACCTGTTTCCCCACATCCTTGCCAGAACTTGTTGTTTGACTTCATAATGGCTGCCAATCTTACTGGAGTGAGATGGTATCTTAGGGTGGTTTCGATTTGCATTTCTCTGACTGCTGGAGATGGTGAGCATTTTTTCATGTACTTGTTGATTGATTGTAAGTCCTCATCTGATAAGTGTCTGTTGAGGTCCTCAGCCCATTTGTTGATTGGGTTATTTGTTATCTTATTGTCTAATTTTTTGAGTTTTTTGTATACACTGGATATTAGGGCTCTATCTGAAGTGTGAGGAGTAAAGATTTCTTCCCAGGATGTAGGCTCCCTATTTACCTCTCTTATTGTTTCTTTTGCTGAGAAAAAACTTTTTAGTTTGAGTAAGTCCCATTTGTTGATTCTAGTTATTAACTCTTGTGCTATGGGTGTCCTATTGTGGAATTTGGAGCCCGACCCCACAGTATGGATATCGTAAGCAAATTTTTCTTCTATCAGACACTGTGTCTCTGATTTGATATCAAGCTTCTTGATCCATTTTGAGTTAACTTTTGTGCATGGCAAGAGAAAGGGATTCAGTTTCAATTTGTTACATATGGATTTCCAGTTTTCCCAACACCATTTGTTTAAGATGATATCCTTCCTCCATTGCATGCTTTTAGCCCCTTTATCAAATATAAGATAGTTGTAGTTTTGTGGATTGGTTTCTGTGTCCTCTATTCAGTACCATTGGTCCACAAGCCTGTTTTGGTACCAGTACCATGCTATTGTTGTTACTAGTGCTCTGTAGTATAGTTTGAAGTCTGGTATCGCTCTACCACCTGATTCACACTTCCTGCCTAGCATTGTTTTTGCTATTCTGGGACTTTTATTTTTCCATATGTATTTCATGATTGCTTTCTTTATTTCTACAAGAAATGCCTTTGGGATTTGATTGGCATTGCATTAAACCTATAGAGAAATTTTGGTAATATCAGCATTTTGATGATGTTAGTTCTGCCTTTCCATGAACAGGGTATATTTTTACATCTTCTAAGGTCTTCTTATATTTCTCTCTTTAGGGTTGTGTAGTTTTCATTGTATGAGACTTTCCCCTCTTTTGTTAGGTTGATTCCCATCTTTTTTTTTTTAGGATATTGTGAATGGAGTGGTTGTTCTCATTTCCATTTCAGAGGATTTGTCCCTGATATAGAGGAATGCCTTTGATTTATGCGTGTTGATTTTATATCCTGCCACTTTGCTGCATTCATTTATTAGCTCTATTAGTTTCTTTGTAGACCCTTTTGGGTCTGCTAGGTATAGAATCATGTCATCTGCAATAGTAATAATTTAAGTTGTTCTTTTCCTATTTTTATGCCTTTAATTTCTTCTGTCTGTCTAATTGCTCTGGCCAGTGTTTCGAGAACTGTTTTGAACAGAAGTAGTGAGAGAGCGCATCCCATTCTTGTTCCAGATTTTAGAGGGAATGCCTTCAATTTTTCTAGATTCAGAATGATGCTAGCTTGAGGATTAGCATAGATTGCTTTTACAATATTGAGGTATGATCCTGTTATTCCTAGTTTTTCTAGAGTTTTGAAGATAAAGGGATGCTGTACTTTGTCGAATGCTTTTTGTGCATCTATCGAGATGATCATATGGTTCTTATTTTTAAGTCTATTGATGTGGTGAATAACATTTATTGATTTTCGTATATTGAACAAGCCTTGCATTCCATGGATGAATCCTACTTGATCATGGTGCACAATTTTTTTAGTATGTTTTTGTATCTGATTCGCCAGAATTTAATTAATGATTTTTGCATTTAGATTCCTTAGGGATATTGGTCTGTAGTTTTCTTTGTTTGAAGTGTTTATGTCTGGTGTAGAAATCAGGGTGATATTGGCCTGGTAGAATGAATTTGGAAGATCTCCCTCTTTTTCAATTTCCTGAAATAGCTTGAAAAGTATTGGTATTAGTTCATATTTAAAGGGTTTGTAAAACTCTGCTGTATACCCATACTGTCCTGGTCTTTTCTTAGTTGGTAATCTTTGGATGGTTTCTTCTATTTCCTCAATTGATACTGGTCTGTTTAGGTTGTCTATATCCTCCTGACTCAATCTGGACAGATCATATGACTTAAGAAATTTTTCGATGCTTTCACTATCTTCTATTATATTGGAGTATAACGAATCAAATTAATTTCTGATTATCTTCTGTATTTCAGAAATATCTGCTGTGATTGCCAGGGGGTGACAAATAACTTGTGTAGATTGATACAGCAGGAGTGGAAGCCGTTTATTGTAGCATCTGAGCGATATTTATACATTTTATATAGCTTATCTAATTAGCATAAAATAGATCCAGCAGTCAACCAATAAGGAATCTCCACACTTAATTGCTTGCTTTTGTTACTTCACAAACCGCTCTCTATGGCATTTGGCCAGGCGCCATCCAGACTTGTTTACAGACCCTAACATTTCTCTGGCAAAATACCAGGTGCCATCCTGACTTGTTTATAGACCTTAACATGTGATGTTGCCCTTTTCATTCCGTATGCTAGTAATTTGAGTTTTCTCTCTTCTTCTCTTCATTAGCATGGCTAAGGGTCTGTCGATTTTATTTATTGTTTCAAAGAACCAACTTTTAGTTTTCTCAATTTTTTCAATTGTTTCTTTTGTTTCGATTTCATTAATTTAAGCTTTGATTTTAATTAAATCTTACCTTCTACTTATTTTGCTGTTGTTTTCCTCTTCTTTTTCTAGGATTCTGAGATGAAGTATGAGATCATTTATTTGTTTTGTTTTTTTTTTCTTTTTTTAAGGAATGAAATCCAAGCAATGAATTTTCCTCTTAGAACGGATTTCAGTGTGTCCCATAGATTCTGATATGTTGTGCCTGTGTTTTCATTTATCTCTAAGAATTTTTTAATTTCCTCCTTGATGTCTTCTACAACCCATTGATCATTCAGTAACCTATTGTTCATTCTCCAAGTGATGCATGGTTTTTCCTTCCTTCGTTTATCATTGATTTTTAGTTTATATTAGATTATGATCAGATAAGATGCATGGTATTATCTCTACTTCTTTATATTGTCTAAGAATTGCCCTGTGACATAATATATGATCTATTTTTTAGAAGGATCCATGTGCTGCTGAGGAAAAATGTAACTGCTTGATGTTGAGGAGTATATTCGATATATGTCAATTAAGTCTAGGTTATTAATTGTGTTATTGAGTTCTATAGTTTTCTATTTCAACTTTTGTTTGGAAGACCTGTCCAGTGGTGAGAGAGGTGTGTTGAAGTCTCCCATGATTATTGTATGGTGGTCTATTAGACTCTTGATCTTGAGAAAAGTTTGTTTGATGGACATAGCTTCACCATTGTTTGGGGCATATATATATTTATAATGGTTATGTCTTGTTGGTGTATGGTTCTCTTGAGCAGTATGTAGTGTCCCTCTTTATCCCTTTTGATTAACTTTGGCTTGAAATCTATTTTATTTGATATGAGTATGGACACTCCTGCTTGTTTCTGAAGTCCATATAAGTGATATGATTTTTCCCAACCTTTCACCTTCAGTCTATGTATGTCTTTTCCTATCAAATGCGTCTCCTGTAGGCAGCATATTATTGGGTCTTGTGTTGTGATCCATTCTACTAGCCTGTGTCTCTTAATTGGTGAGTTTAAGCCATTTACATTTACGGTTATTATTGAGATAATGGTTGTTCTTCCAGCCCTATTTGTTTATTTATGTTATTAAACATGGATTGTTTTCTACATTGATTGTTTCCCCCTTTTACTGTACTACCTCCCACTGTTGGTTTTTATTGTTATTTTCCATTTCCTCTTCCTTTAATATTTTGCCGATGATGTTTTGAAGAGATGGTTTTCTAGCTACAATTTATTTTAACTTTTTTTTAACATGAAAGGTTATGATTTTATCTTCCATCCTGAAGCTTAATTTCGCTGGATACACAATTCTTGGTTGGAATCCATTTTCTTTCAGTGTTTGAAAAATGTTAATCCAGGATCTTCTAGCTTTCAGAGTCTGTGTTGAAAGATCAGCTGTTATCCTGATTGGTTTACCCCTAAATGTAATCTGCTTTTTTTTCTCTTGTAGCATTTAAAATTCTCTCCTTATTGTGTACGTTGGGCATCTTCATTATAATGTGTCTAGGTGTGGATCTCTTATGATTTTGCACATTTGGCGTCCTGTAGGCTTCTAGGACTTGGGAGTCAGTCTGATTCTTCAAGTCTGGGAAGTTTTCTCGTATTATTTCATTGAATACATTGCTCATTGCTTTGGTTTGGACCTCTATACCTTCCTGTATTCCAATGACTCTTAAGTTTGGTCTCTTTATGTTATCCCGTATATCTTGGATATTCTGTTCATGGTTTCTTAACAGTCTTGCTGAACTGTCTATGTTCTTTTCAAGTTGGAATACTTTGTCTTCATTGTCTGATGTTCTATCTTCTAAGTGTTCTACTCTGCTGGTAGTATTCTCAATTGAGTTTTTAAGTTGGTTTATTGCTTTCTGCATTTCTAGGATTTCTGTTTGTTATTTTTTACAACCTCTATCTCCCTGTATAGCTGATCTTTTGCTTCTTGGATTTGTTTATGTAATTCATTGTCGAAGTGATTTTTCATTGTCTGATTTTGCTGTCTAATGTCTTCCTTGAGACTCCAGATCATCTGAAGCATGTATATCCTGAGTTCTTTATCTGACATTCCATCTACTGCAGCTATTACCTCTTCTAAAGTTGTGCTGAACTGCATTGCTTGTGGTCCTTTTTTCCTTGTCTTATCATACTGCTCGCTTTTCTTTCTGCTTGGTGAAACTGTTGTGATTTTGAAATTTTCCTCCTATATATTTATATTGCTCTTGTATAGTTGCAAAGTCTCCCTTGCATGGGCACAGGGGGGCTGTGCTGCTCCTCCAATTAGGGTGATCTAACTACCTTGCTGACGGGCCGCTGGGCTTGTTTTCCTGATCGGTTGCAGGTCTGCCTACCATGCAGGCACGGGAGGCGGCTCTGCTCTGCCCCTCCTCCAATTGGTGTCACATGTCTACCATGCCCGTGGACCCCTGGGGTGTTCTGCCGATCAGTCGCAGGTCTGCCTACCTTGTAGGTGCTGGCGGCGGCTCTGCTCTGCCTCTACTCCAATTGGGGTGACGTGACTACCATGCAGGTGTGTTGCTGGGCCTGTTCCGCCAGTTTGTCGCAGGTCTGCCTACCTTGCGGGCACGGGCAACGGATCTGCTCTGCTCCTATTCCAAATGGGGTGAAGTGTCTGCCGCGCCGGCAGGGCGATGGGCCTCTTCTGCCAGTCAGGTGCAGGTGTGCCTACCTTGCGGGTGCGGGTGATGGCTCTGCTCTGCCACTACTCCATTTGGGGGGTCGTGACTACCATGCCGGCAGGTTGTTGGGCCTGTTCTGGGTGCGGGCGAAGGCTCTGCTCTGCCCCTACTAATATTGGGGTGACCTGACTACCATGCCGGTGGGCCACTGGGATTGTACTAGGTGCGGGAGAAGGCTCTGCTCTGCAACTATTCCAATTCAGGTGATTTGACTACCACGCCTGCGGGTCACTGGGCCTGTTCTGGGCAAAGGCAGCGGTTCTGCTCTGCCTCTATTCCAATTGGGGTGACGTGACTACCATGCAGGTGTGTCGCTGGGCCTGTTCCAGGCGTGGGCGGCGGCTCTGCTCTGCCCCTCTGGCTTGATGACAAAGTGAGAGAGACCCGGGTGTTTGTGACTCACTTTCTTTACCAGGAGACCAACTGTTTCTGTCACCGCTGGTATCAATGAAGTTATCTCCTCTGCTGCTTTCTGATGACATCAGATCTCTGCCATGTTGGTATCCCATGCAAAAGGCAGCATTTTTTTCCCTTTGCTGGGTGACTAAAGCAATGGGTGAGTTCTGACTGGCACTCACAAGCCCCGTCTCAATCCTGTTGCACTCCCTATGAAGGCTCGGTTGATATTTACTTCCACAGTATTCAGCAAGACCCGGACCGAGAAGCAGTTTCCGCGGGTTCTTTAGCCCAGGGCCAGATCAGTTCCGGGAGGCGGAATTCGGCCGCTCTGGGCTCGGTGTATGTTCTAATAGAAGCAGGCTCCAAGACGCAGTTTCTGCGGGTTCTTTAGCACTGAGCCTGAGTAATTTGTCTGCAAGACTAAGGTGAATGGCATCCTGAAATTACCAGTTCTATAGCTGAATAAGCTGCGATCAGTCGAAAACAGGGATGGTGACGTCACCTCTCCAAGATGGTGGCCGCTGGGTTCCTCTGTGGTCTGACTGGTGCGGAGAAACGAGTTGGACTGCATGCTTCCCCGTCTCAAACCCAGAATTCAGCACTGAGCACAGTGATTGCATACCTGGCAGGAGCCCACAGTATCTGCACCGCTGTATATTTGCGTTGCTATCTCGTCGTTTCCCAGCACGCACCACAGACTCTAGCCACGGAGCGATTTCCTGAATAAGCCACATGACCTTCTGTGAGGACAAATCACTCGCGTTTGAGTTCCCGTAGCTGATCCTCGTGAGATGGAAATATGTACACTAGGTTTTGGAGAACCACAATTTTGCTGGAAATTCCTAACAAGATAGGTTTTAGCCATTCTAACTCGTCATTCTCCCGCACAGTGACGCGGTATATGGGGGTGATGCACTCCCTTCGCAGCCATCATATGATCCCCTGAAGTTAGTTTTCAGTACTAGGAAACAAATAAGTATTTCAGGTGGATGAATATTTCTGAGAAAAATCTTTTGAAAAGTTGATTATAAATCCACATACATGAATATGAATGAATTTAGGGAGTGTATATTAAGAAAAATATACTTCATATTTTGAAAAATCTGCAGAGTGAAAAAAATATATATATATGTATATATATACATACACAAAGAGACATTAAAAAGTAGCATTATGTATGCCAATCGAAATTCACCATGAAATATATATCATCCACAGATCCAAAAATATTCATTTCAATGAACATGGATTTATGTCGTTCAACTAAGAAGCTCACCCGTATCTTGAATTTTCGGTTTCAACAGCATTTAGTAGGAGTGATCTCTTCTCACAATTTGTATCTGCCAAGCCAGCCACCTCACAAAATGTACGAGTTATACCAGGTAGAATTCGATATGTGCATATAAAAATACATGTGATGAATAGGCTACAGAGAAAGGGAGAGAGTTATTCACATATTTGTTAACTTTTAAAACACATGGAGGACTATTTCAATTAAAATTCGCTAGATTTATAACACCTACCATTTATCATACGAAAGGCAAGTCCAACTATACACCATGCCTCCTGTGAACCTCTTGTATTTCTATTCTGTTTGGGTTATTTTTCTCCATAATATTAGGATTAGAAGTCAAAGTCTATTAGGGTATGTGTTAGTGTCAGGGATTCAGTATTTCGAATGGAAAATTTGAAAATGTATCCAATGTATATGCAAATATGTGCTACACAAAAAACTTCCCACTCTCATTCATAACAATGCCTTGACATTACCTTCGCCCCACATAAGACACAATTAGAGGAGAGGAGTTAGAAAATCTGTGAATACATATGTGGAATGGAAAATGCTCAGGAGTTCACAAATTTGGAGGTGGTAGAGGAGTTTCCAAAAGTAAGGGACAGGGTAAACACTCCACAAACATGAAGTTCTGCCAGCCTGACATCTGGAGAAACTGCCTCTAAGGTTGGGCAATGAAATATATGCTGTTGTCAGGAGCATTAGCTTCATTTGGAGTGAGACCATCAAAGCTGGGTCTTCATCTATGTGACATGAATGAAATTGTTTCTTATTTTCCAATGAACATGAGGCATCAGTGCTGAATTTTCTATTTGTATGTAACTTGTGGCCACTGGGGTCTAAGTGTCTCCCCGTGTGGACTGTAAATCCATTTGGTCATCCTCCACTATTTGTGGTGTTTCTTGCTGCTGCACTGGGAGTTTGGAATTTGCTTCATGAAATACAAGGAGTTCAACAGGGACACAGTGCTGAAGTGAGTTCTGTCAATTGTGGTGGGTCGGGTTCTGCAGGAGAATGCACCAACCAGGCTTCTATCCCACATTGCTTGCCCCATTGACCATAGCAACCTGATTCTGAACATTGCCCTGAAACCTCTCCATATAACAATATGCTTTTACATATAAGAGTCTACTGGCTTCAAAATGTCAGTCACAATCCATTTGCAAGCCAATGGCAGATCCACATGGCCCAACACAGATGTTTTATCACACACCTGCCAACCACTGCTCTAGGACAACTACTCAACAGGATCCAACTTACTGGCATCTCTGTTCTACACCATTTTCATAAAACCAAGTCAATCAAGGCACTGTCTTACATACTCATGATCAGCAACAGGACATCCAAATGTTCTCCAGTGCCACCCAGTCATGGGAATTTCAAAAATTTTTATGGTATTTATCTAGCCAATTTTCAAGGAAGAAGTTGGAGGCACTGTGGGTTTCAATTTATTCAGGAACCATTAAATGGTGAGTAAGTTCATTTCAATGAAAACTCTGGAGAATTCTCACAGGCAAGGCTTCCCAAAGAGTGGCCAAAATGTCAGATTAAGCCAGGCCCATTGAGGTCTACAATGTGAGGTCCATGTGTGTTTTGACTCTCAAAAGTGGCTGCCAAGTCTTTAAGAATAAAATCATGTGATATCCTGGCTGAGATTCCCTGTGATCTGTGGAAAGTCAACTTGGGCCTAGATGTCTTTCCAAGGGCAACTCTCATGCATGGCCATCTAAAATCCCAACACAATTCATGGCAATACTTCTCTGAGATCAGTACCACAACTCAGTCTCTAAGGGGAATCACACCAGGGTGCAAGCCCACGTGGACCCAGTCATCTCTTCAAACCACCATTCAAATGTCCACAATTAAAACCCAAACACTCCCACATGGCCCAAATCTTCTTCCATATATACACTCATCATAACCTGTGGCTGGAGGTTTCCATGAGGGGAGCAGCCCACGTCAGTGTCCAAAATAAGCTTCCTGCACCTCATTTGCCTAAAGTCAGGGTGGCATGGACACCCTTCCTGTAAACCAGGAGTGATCAAATAGGCCTTCCTTTAATACTGCTTAGCTTCTCCAACTTGAGGCCTACTGACTTTGAGGTTTAGATTCTTTAAGTGAATTGGAGTCATGAGAAAAACAAGCACCTATGGGCTAGCCTCTGCTGGTTTTGAAGAACTCATTTGACACAAAGGATCCCTGTTCTCACTTGATGGATGTCAGGAACCTACCAGAGGAAGGCAAGAGAGTTAATCAACAATATCTGATCTTTTTGCCATTTTGGTTTTCGATGCATGCATGGGATGTATCTTTAGATCCATCAGGTGCTGAGAATCTAAGCCTCACCCTCACACAGGGCCAAGAGACTGATTCAGACATATCCCTTTTCAAAGCAATTAAGCATGGATCCACACGTGATGCCCATTCATTTGCATTTGAAAACTGTTTTCTTCAGGCTTCACAAAGTGGTGGCTTGAGGCAAAGTTCTTCCTGACATTCAGGGCAACAGAACAATAGGTAATCAAAAGGACCAAAGCAGGGTTTCTCCACTGAGACTTTCCTGGTCAACTGATATCTGAGATTTCTGAGATGCTAGCCATTCCCTTCAACTATCTAGTACATGGCCATGTCACAGATATTGGAGGTGGTACATATCTTGGACACAAAACCATGATACTATTCTGGAGTGTTGCCAGAATTGAAGAAGAAAACAGGATATTATGAAGCTAGTAGGTGTTTCCCATCCATAAGGCAAGCCTGATTCCACTCATATATTGGGCACAATGAATGCTGGCAAGCTTTCTAGTAGACAGGAAACATCCATTGATGCCTTCTCTCTTCTAATGTCTACAATCATGAACACAGTGGGATACACAGACACTCGCCTTGTCAAGGACTTACTAAAAGTAGTCCACTCCAAACCAAACAAACTGCCTTTCCCACCTATTCTGAGAACTTGAGACAAAACCACAAAATCACACCCACACCCACAAAGGCACCTCCTTCCCCCAAGTAGGTCTGTGACTCTCCGGAGTGTCCTCTGACTGGTGGGCCATACTATGTTTCCCCAAAATGACCTCTCCTGTCTCAGTTCTGGTCTGCTTGGCCAACTCTGTGAAGAGCCAGTGGTGAGACACTACCTGCTTTCTGAGGAAAAGCCCCTCTTCAAAGGTTTCCTGGCATTTGGCCATCCTCACATCTGTAGGTTCAAAGAAAGACTGACTCTGTCCTTGGTAAATCCAAACATATGAGACCACTGGGACTGGGACAGGGACTGTGTCTGGGTTCCTGGCTTCCTGGATCCCAAGTTCAGAGAGTTTCATCACCAAGGAAGTGAGGTGAGGTCACTTCCTTCAGGATCTGAATTACATCACTGCCTTGGCAACCACTTTGCCCTAACAGTTGCTTCCAAAAGTCCCATTAGGTGGAGGCTGCCCCTGTTTTCCTGTAACACTTTCACAAGTTAGAATGTTATATCAATCATAAGCACCCCGGAACAGCTCTCCACACAGAACTGGTTTGGTCCATCTTGTATACATTAAGAAGAGAGAGTGATTCAGACACAACCCTTCAACCCGACCAGAATGACTGCCATGGAAGATGACTTTTGCTTTCTGAGGTATTACATAGCTGCCTTCATCTTCACCAGGGATCATTTCTGCATGAACATTTGAGGTTCTCAGCAGGTGAAGATACCCTACATTCCTGTATTTTAAAACCAACTCTGTCCCTACTCTTCGGTAAAGTTAGTGTATGGTTAGGGTTCATTATATGTTTGATTTGGGTTAGGAATCATTCTGCAGGATGAATAAAGGGATTGGGTACCTGCGATATTTATAAGAATATATAAGTGAAATATATGTATGAAAACGGAAATCTAAGAAAGATTTGAAGCCCAGAAGGGCATTGGGCCCTTGATTGGGATACATAGTGTTGAATTACGTTCTGTACAATTGTCTCAGTTAAATCGATATACAATGGCATAGGACCTTGTACCTTGGATGATTGAATGTAGAAGAGAACATCCAGTTAAAAAGGGATAGTCGGTAGGATTAGAAAGATAGTCGGTAGGTTTAGGAAGAAGAGTGAGAATATGATTTGGAATAAAAAGCTTCTTTAGCAATAGGGTTTCGTTTAGAGAGTGAATGTAAATGTCAGTACATGTGAAGAGTCTTTCACAATGATGAACTGGGGAAATTATGTAGAAAAGCAGGTATCAATAGAGACATAACGAAATCAGGCAAAGTATAAATGAGTGATAGGATTAGACATTTTCAACAGGGTTGAGTTTGAATATATAATCATAGGAAAAAACAAATATGTTGTCACCAATGGGATTGACATTTGAGAGCATTAGGCAACCTGGACACGGATGTTATTACTTATCCATGTTCACTTTCCTTTTAGGCTTTGGTACAATCATAAGTGTGACCTTTACATTTTTTTTTTGTTCAGAATATTTCGGTGGTAAAATGTATATGTAGATCAGGTAACATGAGTATTTCTTTCACCATGTCTGGGAGCAATATTTTGAAGACATATACATTAGTATTAGTGGTACAAAGAGGTGTACCCTGTGTCTATGAATATAGAGATAATGCATGAATAGACGATAATATGAATAAATAATGTATCTGGTTCCACTTTAAATAATGGATTGAATTGAAATCTGAAAATATATAAGAAATCTTATATTGATATATAATCATTCATTTCAACCAGTTATATATCTAATGGTAATATTAGGATTATGGTTTATCATGAAGGGTGTTTGAGTTTTGCTTTATAAGTGATGATGTTAAACGAAAATAATGTGTTTGGAAAGAAGTCTCATGAAAAGACCAGTCAAGAAACATAGAAGAATCATGTGTTCTGAATCAGAAAGTGATTGATCGTGAAAGAAATGCCTATAAATTTTCTAACTTTTGAATGAAATATATATCCTATGATGTGCATAAACTGAAGACATCGTAACGTATAAGTGTTGAATAAAAATTAAAATCAAAATACACATCATGTCCCCTAAGAATATACTTGCATTGATGTTAAACTAGCTCAGTAACTGTAGAAATATTAGGTTTTGTTTGCACCTTTCACTGAATTTAGTTTTCAGTACTAGAAAACAAATATGTATTTCAGGTGGATGATTATTTCTGAGAATAATCTTGTGGAAAGTTGATTATAAATACACATATATGAATATGAATGAATTTAGGGAGTGTATAATAAGACACATATATTTCATATTTTAAAAAATCTGGAGAGTGTATATATATATATATATATATATATATATATATATATATATATATACATATATATATACACTCTCATACATACACACTCACATGCACAGATATAAAAAAGTAGCAATACAGGAGATCCATCATGAAGGCAGGCATGGAAAAATCAAGTCTCTGACCTCTTCAGCTGCCCGGGCATCGGGAGTCGTAAACTGTCTAAATGCTGTTTGCTCAGAATCACTAGGCAATGTTGACCTAATGTGGATCTGGTGCGAACATTCTGGGCCCCTCAGAACACACACCGAGCCTGGATCGGCTGCATTCAACCTCCGGTTTGCCTGGTTCTCGTGACTCAGCACTAAGATCCCTCTGAAATAACTGTTCGGCCCTTCTGAACTTTCAGAGGTAAAAGCCAACCAAGCCTTCAAAGGCAGTGGCCACAGGATTGAAACGGCGCTTGGGAGAGACAGTCAGGACCCACCCGTTGCGTTGGTTACCTTGCAAAGGGAACAAACGGTCACCATTTGCATGGGATACCACCATAGCATAGAAATGATGTCACGGGCAGAGGAGATAACTTCATTGAAACCAGCGTGACAGGTGTGTAATCCCCTAGCCATCTCTCTCAACACAGCGGGGAAACCTTAAGGGCCCCTCCCAGCTCTGACGTAAGGGCCTCTCCCAGCTCTCCCGTGAGCGCGATAGCCAGACCTAGGGAATCAGGATTGGCTCGGGACTAGCGGCGTGGAATTCCGGGCTCCTGATCCCACAAGTGCTGACAATTGAGGTCTCTTACACCACGTACCGGTGGCGTGGCTCCCAGAGGGCAAGAAAATTCGCTGGGGGTCCTCAGCCCCAAGCTCTACAAACTTAGGGTCTGAGGGAGGCAAACAGGGAGAGTGTGCACAGGCGTTCATGAAAACAGGGCTGCCAGGAGTAGAGTTCTGGCTTGTAACCACTATTGTGGTGAGCGTCACAGGTGATCAGGGCATGGCTTGAGGAAGCACAAGAGAAGGCCCTAGGCACTCAGGATTGGTGATCCACCAAGTCTGGGAGGAAGAGCTGCTGCACAGTGATTGGTTCCCACTTATTCAGAGGAGAAGCTTGGCCCAGTGCACACAGCTCCACCTACTGAAAGAGAAGTTAATTGAACTCTATGACTGCATGTATTATTATTATTTTTTTAATTTATATTTTTTATATTTCTTTCATTTTCATTTTTGTTGTTGTTGTTCTTTAACTTTTTTAATGTTTTTTATTTTTTTATTTTTTATTTTATCATTATTATTATTAATATTATTTTAAATTTTAATTTTCATTTTTTAATTATAATTATTATTTAATTTTTTTTTTCTTTATTTATTTTCTTTTTTTTCTTCTGTCTTTTCATTTCTTTTCAATTTTCTTATTCTCCCTTCCTTGAATTCTACCTGTCTACTCTCATTCTTTTAGTGACTTCTTCCCTTCCCTTCTAATATCTTTCCTCCCAAGCATCAAATAAATTTATAAGAGTAAGCAGTAACTCAGCAGTCAAACAAAACAAGAAGTAACATGAGCAGCATAAAAAAGCAAGGAAGAAAAGGAGTACAAACAATGATGGACAGCCTAAATATTCAGAAGGACCTAGAGTCATCAGAAAAATGGTCATATAAAGAACTCAAGAAATACCTTAGACAGATGGAATGGAACCTTAAAGAGGATACGAGACATCAAAACCAAACAGTGAAAGAACACATTGAAAATGAATTACATAAACAGATATAAAAAGAAATTAAGCATCTTAATTAGGAGATAAAGATTATAAAAAAAAATCAAACAATAATTCTAGAAATGAAGGAAATGATAAACCAAATTAAAAGCTCAATTGAGAGTATCACTAACAGAGTGGAGCAAGTAGCAGAAAGAATGTCAGATAATGAAGACAAAATATATCATCTTGAAAAAAGTCTAGCCAACAAAGAAATGCTGGTAAAAAGTCATGAGAAAAACATCCAAGAGATATGGGATAACATAAGAAAAAAAAAAAACTAATGAGTCATCTGGATAGAGGAAGGTACAGAGATTCAAACCAAGGGAATGAGTAACCTGCTGTATGAAATAATTACAGAAAACTTTCCAGAAATAAAAATGGAAACGGATAAAAAAAATTGTAGATGCTTACAGGACATCGAGCACACAAAATCACAGTAGACCAATGCCAAGACACATTGTTATGAAGATATCCAATATACAGAACAAAGAGAAAATATTAAAAGCTACAAGAGAAAGGAGGCAGATTACAATCAGGGGTAAACCAAAAATGTTAACAAGAGATTTTTCATCACAGACGCTGAAAGTGAGAAGATCCTGGAACAACGTATTTCAAACACTTAAAAACAATGGATGCCAACCAAGAAATCTGTATTCAGCAAAATTAAGCTTCAGGTAAGACAACGAAATAAAAACATTTCGTGATAAACAAAAGCTAAAAGAACTTGCAGCCAGAAAACCAGCATTGCAAAGCATCTTAAGGAAAACACTACACGAGGAAAAAATGAATATCAACAACGAAAACCATCAGTGGGAAGTGCCTCATTAATGACAGAGGGCGGGGGAAAAGTTAATCATGGATAAACAAACTAAATTAAAAAAAAAGATAAATAATCAAAGACGGGTGGCAATACAAACCATATATCAATACTAACTCTAAACTTTAATGGCTTAAACTCTCCAATAAAGTGACATAGGCTTGTAACGTGGATTAAAAAAAAACAAATCCAACAATATGTTGCTTCCAGGAGACACATCTGAATGGAAAAGACATACACAGGCTGAAGGTGAAAGGTTGGGAAAATTTATACCATGCACACGGTCCTTGTAAGCAAGCAGGGGTGGCCATCCTCATATGGAATAAAATCGACTTCAAGACTAATTTAATCAAAAGGGGTAAGGAAGGACATTATATACTGTTGAAAGGAACCATTCACCAACAAGACATAACAATTATCAATATTTACGCAGCAAATAATGGTGCTGCAACATTTATAAAACAAATTCTCCTCAAGTTCAAGAATCAAATAGACCACAACACAATAATTATGGGAGACTTCAACTCACCTCTCTCACCATTGGACAGATCCTCCAAACAAAAGTTGAATAAAGAAAATATAGAATTCAATATCACAATCAATACCCTAGACTTAACTGATATATATAGAATATATCAACCATCATCAAGTGGATATACTTTTTTCTCACCAGCACATGGATCCTTCTCAAAAATAGACCATATATTATGCCATAGGGCAACACTCAGTAAATATAAAGGGGTGGAGATAATACCATGAATTTTTTTCTGATCACAATGGAATGAAACTGGAAACCAATGGTAAAAGAAGGAAGGAAAAATCCTACATCACATGGAAAATGAACAATATGTTACTGAATGATCAATGGGTTACAGAAGACATAAAGGAGGAAATCAAAAAATTCTTAGAGATAAATGAAAATACAGACACAACATATCAGATTCAATGGGACACAATGAAACAAGATTCAAGAGGCAAATTCATTGCCTGGAGGTCATTCCTCAAAAAAAGAAAAAAACAAAAACAACAAATAAATGAGCTCTCACTTAATCTCAAAGCCCTAGAAAAGGAAGAGCAAAACAACAGCAAATGTAGCAGAAGGCAAGAAATTATTAAAATCAGAGCGTAAATCACGAAATTGAAACAAAAGAAACTATTAAAAAATTAACAAAACTAATAGTTGGCTCTTCGAAAAAATAAATAAGATGGACAGACCCTTAGCCATGCTAACGAGGAGAAGAAGAGAGATAACTCAAATTACTAACATAAGGGATGAAAAAGGCAATATCACAACAGATGCTACATAAATACAGAAGACAATTAGAAATTATTTTGAAAACCTATATTCCAATAAAATAGAAAATAGTGAAGACATCGATACATTTGTTAAGTCATATGATTTGCCTAGACTGAGTCAGGAGGATACACACAATTTGAACAGACCAATATCAATCGATGAAATAGAAGAGGCAATCAAACTACTACCAACCAAGAAAAGCCCAGGATCGGATGGGTATACAGCGGAGTTTTACAAAACCTTTAAAGAAGAATTAATACCAATACTTTTCAAGTTATTCAGAAAATAGAAAAACAGGGAGCTCTGCCAAATTCATTCTATGAGGCCAACATCACCCTGATTCTGAAACCAGACTAAGACACCTCAATGAAAGAAAACAACAGACCAATATCTCTGATGAACCTAGATGCAAAAATTTTCATAAAAATTCTGGTGATTTGGATACAAAGGCACATCAAAAAAATTGTGCACCATGATCAACTAGGATTCATCCCTGGGATGCAAGGAGGTTTCAATATATGGAAATCAATAAATGTTATTCACAACATCAATAGATTTAAAAATAAGAACCATAAGATGATCTTGATAGATGCAGAAAAACCATTAGAAAAAGTAGAGCATTCCTTTATGTTCAAAACATTAGAAAAACTAGGGATAAAAGGAACATACCTCGACATTGTAAAAGCTATCTATGTTAAGCCTCAGGCTAGCATCATTCTGAATGGAGAAAAATTGAAGGCATTCTTTCTAAAATCTGGAACAAGACAGGGATGTCCTCTATCACCACTTCTATTCAATATAGTTCTCGAAAAACTGGCAAGAGCAATTAGAAAGATGAAAGACATTAAAGACATAAAAATAGGAAAAAAAGAACTTAAATTATCACTATTTAAAGATGACATGATTCTATACATAGAAGACCCAAAAGGGTCTACAGAAAAAAACTACTAGAACTAATAAATGAATTCAGCAATGTGGCAGGAAATGAAATCAACATGCATAAATCAAAGGCATTTCTGTATATCAGCGACAAAACTTCTGAAATGAAAATGAGGAAAAACACTGCATTCACAATATCCTCATAAAAAATTAAATACTTGGGAATCAACCTAACAAAAGAGGTGAAAGATTTATACAATACAAACTACAGAACCCTAAAAAGAGAAGTAGAATAAGATCTTAGAAGATGGAAAAATATACCCTGTTCATGGATAGGCAGAACTAACATCATCAAAATGGCGATATTACTAAAAAGTTGTCTATAGGTTTAATGAAATGCCAATCTAAATCCCAAAGGAATTTTTTGTAGAAATAGATAAACCAATCATAAAATTCATATGGAAAAATAAACGACCCAGAATAGCAAAAGCAATTCTAAGCAGGAAGTGTGAATCAGGTGGTATAGCGATACCAGATTTCAAACTATATTACAGAGCAATAATAACAAAAACAGCATGGTACTGGTACCAAAACAGGCGGGTGGACGAATGGTACAGAATGGAGGACACAGAGACTAATCCAAAAAGCTACAACTATCTTATATTTGATAAAGGAGCTAAAAGCATGCAATGGAGGAAGGATAGCATCTTCAACCAATCATGTGGGGAAAACTGAAAACCCATATGCAACAAAATGAAACTGAATCCCTTTCTCTTGCCATGCACAAAAGTTAACTCAAAGTGGATCAAGGAGCTAGATTCAAATCAGAGACTCTGCATCTGATAGAAGAAAAAGTTGGTTCCGATCTACATATTGTATGGTCAGGCTCCAAATTCCTTAATAGGACACCCATAGCACAAGAGTTAATAACAAGAATCAACAAATGGGAGTTACTTAAACTGAAATTTTTTTTCTCAGAAAGAGAAACAATAAGAGGGGTAAATATGGAGCCTAGATCATGGGAACAAATTTTTACTCCTCACCCTTCAGATGGAGCCCTAATATCCAGAGTATACAAAGTATACAAAGAACTCAAATAATTAGACAATAAGATAACAAATAACCTAATGGGCCAAGGACCTGAACAGACACTTCTCAGAGGAGGACATTGAATCAATCAACAAGTACATGAAAAAATGCTCTCCATTTCTTGCAGTCAGAGAAATGCAAATCAAAACCACCCTAAAATACCATCTCAATCCAGTGAGATTGGCAGCCATTATGAAGTCAAACAACAACAAGTGCTGGCGACGATGTGGGGAAAAGGGTACTCTTGTACATTGCTGATGGGACTGAAACTGGTGCAGCCAATTTGGAAAGCAGTATGGAGATTCCTGGGAAGGCCGGGAATGGAAGCACCATTTGACCCAGCTATTGCCCTTCTCGCACTATTCCCTGAAGACCTTAAAAGAGCGTACTACAGGGATACTGCCAATCGATGTTCATAGCAGCACAATTCACAATTGCTACACTGTGGAACCAACCCAGATTCCCTTCAATAGATGAATGGATAAAAAAAAAATGTTTTTTTTAATATACTATGGAGGATTACACAGCACTAAAAAATGACAAAATAATGGAATTTGCAGGGAAATGCATGGCACTAGAGCAGATTATGCTTAGTGAAGCTAGCCAATCCCAAAAAAAACAAATACCAAATGACTTCTTTGATATAATGAGAGCAACTAAGAACAGAGCAGAGAGGAAGAGCATGAAGAAAAGATTAACATTAAGCAGAGACATGAGGTGGGAGGGAAAGGTAGAGAAAAGAGAAATTGCATGGTAATGGAGGGAGACCCTTATTGTTACAAAAAAAATACATATAAGAGGTTGTGAGTGTAATGGAAAAATAAACAATAAGTGAAATGAATTACAGTAGGTAGGGTAGAGAGAGAAGATGGGAAGAGAGCGGAGGGGGGATAGTAGGGCATAGGAAAGCTAGCAGAATACAACAGTAACTAATAAGACATTATGTAAAAATATGGATGTGTAACTGATGTGATTCTGCATTCTATATTTGGAGTAAAAATGGGAGTTCATAACCCACTTGAATCAAATGTATGAAATATGATATGTCAAGAGCTTTGTAATGTTTTGAGCAACCAATAAAAGAAAAAAAAAAGTAGCAATATATATGCCAATCGAAAATCTTCATCATATATATATAATCCAAAGATCGAAAAATATTCATTTTACTGAACATGGATTTTTGTATAATGTTATTCAACTAGGAAGCTCACCCGTAGGTTGAATTTTCAGTTCCAACAGCGTTTAGGAGGAGTGATCTCTTCTCACAATTTGCATCTGCCAATTCAGCCACCTCACATGTGTGTACAAGTGATATCAGGTAGGATTCTATATGTGCATATAAAAATACATGTGCTGAATAGGCTACAGAGAAAGGGAGACAGGGATTCACATATTTGTTAATTTTAAAAACACATCTAGAACTATTTCAACAGAAAATTGACTAGATTTAAAACTCCTACATTATATAATGCAAAAAGCAATTCCAACTATACACCATGCCTCCTCTGAACTGCTTGTATTTCTATTCTTTTTGGGTTATTTTTCACCATCATTTTAGGATTATTAGTCAGAGACTAGTAGGGTACAGGTTAGTGTCAGGGATTAAGTATTTCAAATGGAAAATTGGAAAATGAATCCAATGTGTATGTAAATATGTGCTACACAAAAATCTTCCCACTCACATCCAGAACAATGCCTTGACATTACCTTCGCCCCAAGTAAGACACAATTAGAGTTGAAGAGTGTAAAAATCTAGGAATACATATATGGAATGGAATATGCTCGGGAGTTCACAACTTTGGAGGTGGTAGAGGAGTTTCCAAAAGTAAAGGACAGGGTAAATGCTCCACAAACAAGGAGCTCTGCTGGCCTAAGAATTCTTGGGAAATGGCCTCTGAGGTTGGGATCCTGAAATATATGTTGCTGTCATGAGCTTTAGCTTCCTTCGTAGTGAGACCATCAAAGCTGGGTCTGCATCTATGTGACCGGGAAGAGATGGTTTCTTATATTCCAATGAACATGAGTCAGCAGTGCTCAATTCTCTCTTTGTAGGTAAACTGTGGCCACTGGATTCTAAGTGTCTCCCAGTGGGGACTGTGAAGACATTTGGTCATCCTCCACTTTTCATGGTGTTTTTTGCTGCTGCACTGGGAATTTGGTATTTGCTTCACAAAATATAAGAAGTTCATTTGGGATACAGTGCTGGAGGGAGTTCTGTCACTTGTGGTGGGTCAGGGTCTGCAGGAGAATGCACCAACCAGGCTTCTATCCCACAGAGCTTGCCCCAATAACCATAGTAAACTTATTCTGAACATTGCCCTTAAAACTCTCCATATAACAGGATGCCTTTACATATAAGGGTCTCATGTCTGCACTATATCAGTCACAAGCCATTTGGAAGCCAATGGCAGATCCACATAGCCCCTCCATGATGTTTTTTCACACACCTTCCCACCACTGCTCTAGGCCCACTACTCAGCAGGCTCCAAATTACTGGCATCTCGTGTTCTACATCATTTTCATGAAACCCAGTCAAACAAGGCACTGTCTGGAATACACATGATAAGCAACAGGACATCAAATTTTCTGCAGTTCCACCTGGTCATGGGAATTTAAAAAATTTCATGGTATTTATTTAGCAATTTTTCAAAAATGAAGTTAGAGGCACTGTGGGTCTCAATTCATTCAGGAACCATTAAGTGTTGAGAAAGTTCATTTCAATGAAAGCTCTGGAGAACTCTCAAAGTCAAGGCTTCTCAAAGAGTTACCAAATGGTCACATAAAGCCAGGGCAATTGACGTCTACAATGTGAGGTCCATGTATGTTTTGACTCTCATCTATGGCTGCCAAGTCTTTCAGAATAAAATCATGTGATATCCTGGCTGAGATTCCCAGGCCTCTGTTGAAAGCCACCCTGGGCATAGATCTCAGTTTCCAAGAGTGAGTCTTATGTGTGTCCTCCTAAAATCCCAACACAATTCATGGCAATACTTCTCTGAGGTCAATTCCAGAATGCAGTCTCTTAGGGGAATCACACCAGAGTTCAAGCACAGGTGGACCCAGTCATCCCTTCCAACCGCCACAAAAATTACCACAATTAAAATCAAAACACTCCCACAGGGCCATCATCTTCTTCCATGTAGACACTCATCATAACCTCTAGCTGGAGGTTTCTATGAGCCCAAGGTAGTGTCCAAAATAAGCTCACTTGCCCCTTATTTGCCTAAAATCATGGTGGCCTGGACACTCTTCCTGTGAACCAGGAGTAATCAAATATTCCTGCTGTTAAAGTGTTCCACTTCTCCAATTTCGGCCTACTGGCTGTAGGGTATAGATTCTTTATGTGATTTGGAGTCATGAGAAAATCCAAGCACATATGGGCTAGCCTCTGCAGGGATTTCAAGAACTCATTTGACCCAAAGGATCCCTATTCTCACTTGATGGAGTTCAGGAACCTAAAACAAGAAGGCAAAAATATTCATCCACAATGACTGCTCTTTTGGACATTTTAGTTTTGGAAGAACATGGGATCTTTCTTTAGATCCATCAGGTGCTGAGAATCTAAGCCACAACCTCATACAAGGACAAGAGGCTGATTCAGACACATCCCATTCCAAAGCAATTAAGCAAAGAGCCACAGGTGGGGTCCATTCATTTCCATATGAAAACAGTGTTTTTCAGGCTACACAAAGGGGTGGCCTGAGGCAAAGACCTTTCTGACATTTAGGGTAATAGAAATAGAATTAAGCAAATGGCCCAAAGAAGGGTTTCTCCACTGAGACTTTACTGCACACACTGATATCTGAGTTTTCTGAGATGATCTCATTCCCTTCAGCTATCCAGAACATGGCCATGTCACAGAGCCTTGTGGTGTTACATATCTGGGAAACAAAACCATGAGTCTATTCTGGAGAGTGGCCAGAATTCACGTAGAAAACAGGAACTTTAGAAGATAGTAGATGTTGCCCATCCATAAGGCAAGCTGCAGTGCATTCATCAATTGCGCAGTATGAATTGCGGAAGCTTTCAACTAGAGACAACATATCCATTGGTGCATTCTCTTTTCTAATGTCTACAACCATGGATACAGTGGGATACACAGACATAGAAACACTCACAATGTAAAACGACTTACTAGAAACAGTCCACTCCAAACCAAACAAACCACCTTTCCTACCTATTCTCAGAACATGAGAAAAAACCACAAACTCACACCTACAACGGCAAAGGCACTTCCTTCCCCCAAATAGGTCTGTGACTATCCGGAGTGTCTTCTGACTGGTGGGCCATATTATGTTCCCCCAAAATGGCTTGTCCTGTTTCACATCTGGTCTCAATGTCCAACTCCGTGAAGTTGTAAGGAGCCAGCGGTGAGCCACTGCCTGCTTTCTCAGGAAAGGCCCCTCTTCAGAGCTCTGCTGGCATTTGGCCATCCTCACATCAGCAGGTACCAAGAAAGACTGACTATGTCTTTGGGAAAAGCAAACAAGTTAGCCCACTGGGTCTGGAGTGGGACTGGCTCTGGGTGCCTGGCTTCCTGGATCCCAAGTTCAGAGAATTCCATCACCAAGGAAGTGAAGTGAGGTCACTTCTTTCAGGAACTGAATATGGTCACTGCCTTGGTAACCACTTTGTCCTAACAGTTGCTTCCAAGGTTCCCATGAGATAGAGGCTGCCCCAACATCCTGTGACACATTCAGAAGTTAGAATGGTATATCAACCATAGGCACCCTGGAACAGCTCTCCACAGAGGCCTGGTTTGGTCCATCTTCTCTACATTAAGAAGAGAGAGGCTGATTCAGACACATCAATTCATCCTGACCAGGTTGTTTGCATGGAAGATGACTATTGCTCTCTCAGGTCCTACATAGCTGCCTACATCTTCTCCAAGGATCATTTCTTCATGGATCTTTGAGGTTCTAAGCAGGTGGAAGATCTTCTACATTTCTATATTGTAAGACCCACTCTGTCGCTGCTCTTAAGTTAGATATATTGAGGGAACAGTGTATGGTTAGGGTTAATAACATGTTCGATTTGGGTTACGAATCATTCTGCGGGATGAATAATGGTATTGGCAACCTGCGATATTTACAAGAGTATACATGTGAAATATAAGTATGAAAGCAGAAATCTAGGTAAGATTTGAAGCCGAGAAGGGCATTGGGGACTTGAGAGGGGTACTTAACTTTGAGTTATGTGCTGCACAGATGTCTCAGATAAATCAATATACACTGGCATCGGACCTTGTACCTTGGATGATTGAATGTTGAAGAGAGCATCCAGTCAAAAACCGATAGTCGGTAGGATTAGGAAGGTAGTTGGTAGATTTAGAAAGAAGAGTGAGCATAGGATTTGGACCAAAAGTTCTTCAGCAATAGGGTTTCGGGTAGAGAGTGTATGTAAATGTCAGCACATGTGAAGAGTCAGTCACAATGATGAACTCGGGAAAACATGTAGGAAAGCAGATATCAATAGAGACATTAGGAAATCAAGCAAAGTATAAAGTGTGTGATAGTGTTAGACATTTTCAACAGGTTTGAAGTTGAATATATAATCTTAGGAAGAAACAAATATGTAGTCACCAATAGGATTGATATTTGAGAGCATTAGGCAACCTGGACATGGATGATTTTAGTAATGGATGCTATCTTTCCATTTAGGCTTTGGTACAATTGTAAGTGTGACCTTTGCTTTTTGTGTCCGGAATATTTCTGTGATAAAATGTGTATGTAGATCAGGTGACATGAGTATTTCTTCCACCATTTCTGAGAGCAATATTTTGAAGATTTATAAATTAGTATGGGGGTACAAATAGGTGTACCCTCTTTCTATTAATATAGACATAATGCATGAATAGACAATACTGTGAATAAATAATATAACTGGATCCACTTTAAATAATGGATTGAATGGATATCTGAAAATATATAAGAAATGTTATATTGATATACAATCATTAATTCCAACCAGTTATATATATAATGATTATCTTATGGTTATGGTTAATCATGAAGGGTGTGTGAGTTTTTCTTCAAAATTGATTATGGAAATCGAAAACAATATATTTGGAAAAAAAGTCTCATGAATAGACCAGTCAAGAAACATAGAGAAATACATGTGTTCTGGAGCAGGAAGTGACTGAAAGTGAAACAAATGCCTATAAATTTGCTAACTAGTGAATGAAATATATATCCTAAGATGTGCATAAACTGAAGAAATAGTAATGTACCAGTGTGGAATAAAAATTAACGTCAAAATACACATCGTGTCCCATAGGAACCAACATGCATTGATGTTCAACTGGGTCAGTTAATGTAGACATATTAGAATTTGTATGCACCTTTCACTGAAGTTAGTTCTCAGTACTAGGAAACAAATATGTATTTCAGGTGTTTGATTATTTCTAAGAATAATCTTGTGAAAAGTTGATTATTAATCCACATACATGAACATGAATGAATTTAGGGAGTGTATATAAGACACATAATTTTCATATTTTTAAAAATCTGGAGAGTATATACACACACACACACACACACAAACACAGAAATTAAAAAATAGCAATATATATGCCAATCGAAATTCATCATGAAATATATATCATAAAGATGCAAAAACATTCATTTTACTGAACATGGGTTTATGTATAATGTTGTTCCACTGGGAAGCTCACCCATAGGTTGAATTTTCAGTTCTAACAGCGTTTAGGACGAGTGATCACTTCTCACAATTTGTATCTGCCAAGTCATGTAACTCAAAAGAATGTACGTGTGATACCGTGTAGGATTCTATTTGTGCATATAAAAATACATGTGCTGAATAGGCTCCAGAAAATGGGAGACAGTAATTCACATATTTGTTAACTTTCAAAACACATGGAGAACTATTTCAATTAAAAATTGACTAGATTCATAATACCTACCCTTTATCATGCAAAAGGCAAGTCCAACCCTGAACTGCATGTATTTACGTACTGTTTGGGTTATTTTTCTCCATCATATTAGAATTAGTAGTCAGAGTCTATTAGAATATGGGTTAGTGTCAGGGATTCAGAATTTCGAATGGAAAAATAGGAAAATTAATCCAATGTGTATGCAAATATGTGCTAAAACAAATCTTCTGACTCTCATCCAGAACAATGCCTTGAAATTATCTTCGCCCCAAGTAAGACACAATTAGAGAAGAAAAGTTGCAAAATCTGTGATTACATTTCTGGAATGGAAAATGCTCAGGAGTGCACAAACTTGGAGGTGGTATAGGAGTTTCCAAAAGTAAGAACAGGGTACACACTCCACAAACATGGAGCTCTGCATGCCTAAAACTTTTAGAGAAACTGCCACTGAGGTTGGGCAATGATATATAGGTTTTTGTCAGGAGTTAAGCTTCCTTTGTAGTGATACCCTCAAAGCTGGGTCTGCATCTATGTGACCTGGAGGACAAAGTTTCTTATTTTCCAATGAACACAAGGCAGCACTGCTGAATTCTCTCTTTGTAGATAAACTGTAGCCCCTGGGGGTTTATTTTCTCCCCGTGTGGATTGTGAAACAATTTGGTCATCCTCCACTTTTCGTGGTGTTTCTTGCTGCTGCACTTGGAGTTTGGTACATGCTTCACGAAATACAAGGAGTTCAACTGGGAAACAGTGCTGGATAGAGTTCTGTCACGTGTGGTGGGTTATGGTCTGCAAGAAAATGCACAAACCAGGTTTCTATCTCTCAAAGATTGCCCCCTTGTCCATAGCAACCTGATTCTGAACATTGCCCTGAAACCTCGCCATAGAACAAGATGCCTTTACATATAAGGGTCTGAAGTCTGCACTATGTCAGTCACAAGCCATTTGGAAGCCAATGGCAGATCCACATGGACCCACCATGATATTTTATCACACACCTGCCCACCACTGCTCTACGCCCACTACTCAGCAGGCTAAAAATTACTGGCATCTCTGTTCTAAACAATTTTCAGAAAACCCTGTCAATCAAGGAACTGTCTGGTACACTCATAATAAGCAATAGGACATCGAATGTTTCTGGAGTGCCACCTGGTCATGGGAATTTCAAAAATTTCATGGTATTTATCTAGCCATTTTTCAAGGATGACATTGGATGTACTGTGAATTTCAATTATTCAGGAACCATTAAATGTTGAGAAAGCTCATTTCAAAGAAAATTCTGGAGAACTCTCACAGGCAAGGCTTTCCAAAGAGTGGACAAAAGGTCACTTGAAGCCAGGACCATTGAGGTCTACAATGTGAGGTCCTATGTGTTTTGACTCTCAACTATGGCTGCCAAGTCTTTCAGAATAAAATCATGTGATATCCAGGCTGAGATTCCCAGTTCTTTGTGGAAAGCCACCCTGGTCCTAGATCTCAGGTTCCAAGGGCGACTCTCATGCGTGGCCTCCTAAAATCCCAACACAATTCATGGCAATACTTCTCTGAGGTCAGTTTCAGAACTCAGTCTCTAAGGGGAAACACACCAGAGTTCAATCCCTGGTGACCCAGTCATCTCTTCCAACCGCCACACCAATGACCAGAATTAAAACCAAAACACTCACACATGCCCCTCATCTTCTTCCATATAGACACTAATCATAACCTTGGCTGGAAGTTTCCATGAGGCACACAGCCCAAGACAATGTCAAAATAAACTCCCTTGCCCTTCATTTGTCTAAAGTCAGTGTTTCTGGACACTGTTCCTGTGAACCAGGGCTGATCAAAGATGCCTGCCATTAATACTGTTCCGCTTCTCCAATTTGAGGCATAGTGACTGTCAGGTATAGTTTCTTTATGTGATTTAGAGTCATGAGAAAACCCAAGCACCTATGGGCTAGCCTCTGCAGGGCTTGAAGGACTCAGTTGACCCAAAGGATCCCTCTTCTCACTTGATGGAGATCAGGAACCTTACAGAGGAAAGCAAGAGACTTCATCCACAATGATTGCTCTTTTGGCCATTTTGGAATTGGATGCACACATGGGATCTTTCTTTAGATCCATCAGGGCTGAGAATCTGAGCCATGGACTCACACTGCACTAAGAGGTGGATTCAGACATATCCCTTTGCAAAGCAATTAAGCAAAGATCCACAGGTGATGCCCATTTATTTCCATTTGAAAACTGATATTTTCAGGCTTTGGAAAGGTGTGGCCTTAGGCAAAGACCTTCCTTACATTCAGGGCAACAGAACAATAGAAAAGCAAATTCCCAAAGCAGAGTTTCTCCACTGAGACTTTCCTGGTCACACTGATATCTGAGTTTTCTGTGATACTCACCATTCCCTTCAGCTATCCAGTACATGGCCATGTCCCAGATTGTGGAGGAGATACATATCTTGAACACAAAACCATGAGCCTATGGGAGAGTGGCCAGAATTCAGGAAGAAATCAGGAATGTAGAAAGGTAGTAGGTGTTGCCCATCTATATGGTAAGCTGCAGTCCATTCATAAAATGGACAAGATGAATGCTGCGAAGATTTCTACTAGACAGGACACATCCTTTGATGCATTCTCTTTTCTATTGTCTACAACCACGGACACAGTGGGATACACAGAATCACTCACCTTCTCAAAGCACTTACTAGAAACAGGCCACTCCAAATTAAACAAACCGACTTTCCTACATATTCTTAGAAGATGAGACAAAATCACTAACACACAAACACACCCAAAAAGGCACCTTCTTTCCCCAAGTAGGTCTGTGACTATCCGGAGCATCCTCTGACTGGTGGACCATACTATGTTCCCCTGAAATGGGCTGTCGTATGTCAGATCTGGTCTCCTTGGCCAAAACTGTGAAGTTGTCAGGAGCCAGCGGTGAGCCACTGCCTGCTTTATCAAAAAAAAAAGCCCCTCTTCAGAGCTTTCCTGGCATTTGTCCATCTTCAATTCAGTAGTTGCCAAGAAAGACTGACTCTGTCCTTGGTTAATCCAAACATGTGAGACCACTGCAACTGGGACTGGGCCTGCCTCAGGGTGCCTGGCTTCCTGGATCCAAAGTTCAGAGTGTTACATCAACAAGAAAGTGACGTAGGTCACTTCCTCTAGAACTGAATGAGGTCACTGCCTTGGCAACCACTTTGTCCTAACAGTTGCTTCGAAGGGTCCATGAGATGGAGGCTGCCCCTACTTCCTTTGACACTTTCACAAGTTAAAATGGAATATCAACCATAGGCACCCGGGAACAGCTCTCCACACAGGCCTGGTTTGGTCCATCTTCTCTACATTAAGAAGAGAGAGACTGCTTCAGACACATCCCTTCATCCTTACCTGGTTGTTTGTCATGGAAGATGACTTTTGCTCTCTCAGGTCCTTCATAGCTGCCTATATCTTCTCCAGGGATAATTTCTGCATGGACCTTTGAGGTTCTCTGCAGGTTGAAGAGATCCTACATTCCTGTATTGTAAGACCAACTCTGTCCCTGCTCTTCTATAAAGGTAGATTGAGGGAATCGTGTATGTTTAGGGTTAATAACATGTTTGATTTGGGTTAGGATCATTCTGCTGGATGAATAATGGTATTGGAAACCTGCGATATTTATAAGATTATAGAGGTGAAATATATGTATGAAAACAGAAATCTCAGTAAGATTTAAAGCCCAGAAGGTCATTGGGTCCTTGATTGGGATAGTTAGCTTTGAATTATGTTCTGTGCAGATGTCTCAGATAAATCTATACACAATGGCATAGGATCTTGTACCTTAGATGATTGAATGTTGAGGAGAACATCCATTCAAAAAGGGAGAGTTGTTAAGATTACGAAGAGAGTTGGTAAGATTAGAAAAAAGTGTGAGTATAGGATTTGGACAAAAAGTTCTTTAGCAATAGGGTTTTGGGTAGAGAGAAAATGTAAATGTTAGCACATGTGAAGAGTCAGTCACAATGATGAACTGGGGAAAATATGTAGGAAAGCAGATATCAATAGAGACATAAGGAAATCAGGCAAAGTATAAAATGAGTGATACCAATAGACATTTTCAACAGGCTTGAGATTGAATATATAATCTTAGGAAGAAACAAATATGTAGTCACCAATAGGATTGACATTTGAGAGCATTAGGCAACCTGGACATGGGTGATTTTCATAATCCATACTCACATTCCATTTAGGCTTTGGTACAATCGTAAGTGTGACTTTGCATTTTGTGGCCAGAATATTACTGTGATAAAATGTATATGTAGATCAGGTGACATGAGTATTTCTACCACCATTTCTTGGAGCAATATTTTGAAGAGGTGTAAATTAGTATTGGGGGTACATAGAGGTGTACCATGTGTGTATGAATATAGACATAATGCATGAATAGACCATACTGCGAATAAATAATACAACTGGTTCAAACTTTAGAAATTGAAATAAATTGATATCTGAAAATACACAGGGAATCATATATTGATATACATACATTCATTCCAACCATTTATACATCCAATGGTAATATTAGGGTTGTGGTTCATCATAAAGAGTGTGTGAATTTTGCTTCAAAATTGATTATGGAAATCGAAAGTAATGTGTGTGGAAAGAAGTCTCATGAAATGACCAGTCAAAAACAAAGAGGAATACATATGTTCTGAAGCAGGAAGTGATAGAATGTGTTACAAATTTCTTTAAATTTATGAAGTTGTGGCTGAAATGTATATTCTATGATGTACAAAACCTGAAGAAATAGTAATGTACCAGTGTTGTATAAAAATGAACGTCAAAATACACATCATGTCCCATAGGAATCTACTTCCATTGATGTTAAAGTGGGTCAGTTACTGTAAAAATATAAGGATTTGTTTGCACCATTTACTGAAGTGAGTTTTCAATACTATAAAACAAATATGTATTTCAGATGGATGAATATTTCTGAAAATAATCTTATGAAAAGTTGAATACAAAACCACATACATGAACATGAATGAATTTAGGGAGTGTATAATAAGATACATATATTTCATATTTTGACAAATCTAGAGTGTATATATATATATATATATATATATATATATATATATACAAAATACACACAGAGACATTAAAAAGTAGCAATATATATGCCAATTAAAATTCATCGTGAAATATATATCATCCACAGATCCAAAAATATTAATTTTACTGAACATGGATTTATGTATAATGTTTTTTAACTAAGAAGCTCACTCATAATTTGAATTATCAGTTCCAAAAGCGTTTAGGAGGAGTGATTTCTTCTCACACTTTGTATCTGCCAAGTTAGCCACCTCTCAAGAATACAGGTGTGATACCAGGTAGGATTCTATATGTTCATATAAAAATACATGTGCTGAATTGGCTACAGAAAAAGGGAGACAGGAATTCACATATGTGTTAACTTTAAAAACACATGCAGAACTCTTTCAACAAAAAATTGACAAGATTTACAACTCCAACCCTATATCATGCAAATAGGAAGACCAACTATACACCATGCCTCCTCTGAAGTGCTAGTATTTCTATTCTGTTTGGGTTATTTTTCTCCATTATATTAGAATTAGTAGTCAGAATCTAGTAGGGTATGGGTTAGTGTCAAGGATTCAGTATTTCGAATGGAAAATTGAAAAATGAATCCAATGTGTATGTAAATATGTGCTACACAAAAATCTTCCAACTCTCATTCAGAACAATGCCTTGACAATACCTTCGACCCAAGTAAGACACAATTAGAGGAGAAGATTTAGAAAACCTGTGAACAAATATCTGGAATGGAATATGCTCAGGAGCCCACAACCTTGGAAGTGGAAGAGGAGTTTCCAAAGGTAAGGGAAAGGGTAAATACTCCACAAACATGGAGTTCTGCTGGCATAGAGACTTCTTGAGAAACTGCCTGTGAGGTTGGGCACTTGAAAAATATGTTGTTGTCAGGAGCTTTAGCTTCCTTTCTAGTGAGACCATAAAAGCTTGGTCTGCATCTATGAGACCTGGAGGACATGCTTTCTTATTTCCCAATGAACATGATGCAGCAGTGCTAAATTCTCTTTTTAGGTAAACTGTGGCCACTGGGGGCTAAAGGTCTCCCCATGTGCACTGTGAAGCCATATGGTCATCCTCCATTTTCATTGTGTTTCTTCCTGCTGCACTGGGAGTTTGGTATTTGCTTCACGAAATAAAAGGAGTTCAATTGGGTCACAGTGCAAGAGGGAGTTCTGTCATGTGTGGTGGGTTAGGTTCTGCTTGAGGATACAAGAACCAGGATTCTATCCCACATAGTTTGCCCGCTTGACCATAGCAATCTGATTCTGAACAATGTCCTGAAAACTCTCCATATAACAAGTTGCCTTTACATGGAAGGTTCTGCTGGCTGCACCATGTCAGTCACAAGCCATTTGGATGCCAATGGAAGATCCACATGGCCCCACCACAGATGTTTTATCACATACCTGCCCACCACTGCTCTAGGCCAACTACTCAACAGAGTCCAACTTACTGGCATCTCTGTTCTACACCATTTACATGAAACCCAGTCAATCAAGGCACTGTCTGGTATATTCATGATCAGTAACAGGACATCCAAATGTTCTCCAGTGCCACCTGGTGATGGGAATTTCAAAAATTTTATGGTATTTTTCTAGCCATTTTTCAAGGATGAAGTTGGAGGCACTGTGAGTTTCAATTCTTTCAGGGACCATTAAATTTTTAGGAAGCTAATTTCAATGAAAGCTCTGGAGAACACTCACAGGTAAGGCTTCCCAAAGAGTGGCCAAAAGATCACATGATATTATTCCCATTGAGGTCTACAATGTGAGGTCCATATGAGTTTTGACTCTCAACTCTGGGTGCCAAATCTTTCAGAATAAAATCATGTGGTATCCTGGCTGAGAGGCCTAGTGCTCTGTGGAAAGCCATCCTTGGCCTAGAACTTAGTTTCCAAGGGCGACACTCATGCCTGGCTTCCTTAAATCTCAACACTATTCATGTCAATACTTCTCTGAGGTCAGTTTGAGAACTCAGATTCTAAGGGAATCACACCAGAGTTCAAGAACATGTGGACCAAGTCATCTCTTCCAACCGCCACCCAAATGACCACAATTTAAAACAAAACACTCCAACGTGGCGCTCATCTTTTTCCATATAGACACTCATAATGACCTCTGGCAAAAGTTTTCCATGAGGGGCACAGCCCAAGACCGTGTCCAAAATAAGCTCTCTTGCACCTAATTTGCCTAAAGTCAGGGTGGCCTGGACACCCTTCTTGTGAACCAGGAGAGATCAAATAGGCCTCCCATTAATACTGCTTCGCTTCTTCAATTTGAGGCCAACTGACTGTGGGGTTTGGATTCCTTATGTGAATTGGAGTCTTGAGAAAACCCAAGCAACTATGGGCTAGCCTCTGCAGGGCTTTGAAGAACTCATTTGAACCAAAGGATCCCTATTCTGACTTGATGGAGGTCAGGAAAGTTACAGAAGAGGCGAGAGACTTCATCCACAAGGACTGCTTTTTTGGCCATTTTGGTTTTGGATGTACACATGGGATCTTTCTTTAGATCCATCAGGAGCTGAGAATCTAAGCCACACCCTCACACAAGGCAAATAGGCTGATTCAGACACATCCATTCCAAAGCAATTAAGCAAAGAGCCACAGGTAATGCCCATTCATTTCCATTTGGAAACTGTTTTCTTCAGGCTTCACAAAGTGGTGGACTGAGGAAAAGACCTTCCTGACATTCAGGGCAACAGAAGAATTGGTAAACAAAAGGCCCCAAGCAGGGTTTCTTCACTGAGACTTTCCTGGTCACACTGATATCTGAGTTTTCTTAGATGCTCGCCATTCCCTTCAGCTATTCAGTACATGATCATGTCACAGAGCTTCAATGTTGTACATATCTTAAACACAAAACCATGAGCCTATTCTGGAGAGGGGCGAGAATTCAGCAAGAAAACAGGAACTTAGGTAGATAGCAGGTGTTGCACATCAATAAGGCAAGCTGCAGTCCATTCATAAATAGGGCAGGATGAATGCTGGGAAGCTTTCTACTAGATAGGACATATTCATTGATGAATTCTCCTTTCTAATGTCTACAACCACGGACATAGTGGGATACGCAGACATAGAAACACTCACCTTGTCAAACGACTTAGTAGAAACAGTTCACTCCAAACAAAACAAACCACCTTTCATACCTATTCTCAGAACATGAGACAAAACCACAAACCCACACCCACACCACAAAGGCACCTCCTTCCCCCATGTAGGTCTGTGACTATCCGGAGTGTCCTCTGACTGGTGGGCCATACTATGTTCTCTGGAAATGGCCTGTTCTGTCTCAAATCTGGTCTCCTTGGCCAACTCTGTGAAGTTGTCAGGGGCCAGCGGTGAGCCACTGCCTGCTTTCTCAGGAAATGCCCCTATTCATAGCTTTCCTTGCATTTGGCCATCCTCACATCAGTAGGTTCCAAGAAAGACTGAGTCTGTCCTTGGTAAATCAAAATAAGTTTGACCACTGGGACTTGGACTGGGACTGGCTCTTTGTGCCTGGCTTCCTGGATTCCAAGTTCAGAGAGTTCCATCACCAAGGAAGTTAGGTGAGGTCACTTCCTTCAGGAACGGAATGAGGTCACTGCCTTGGCAACAACTTTGTCCTAACAGTTGCTTCCAAGGTTCCCATGAGAAGGAGGCTGCCCCTACTTACTGTGACACTTTCACAAGTTACAGTGGTATGTCAACCATAGGCATGCAGGAGCAGCTCAACAAATGCCTGCTTTGGTCCATCTTCTATACATTAAGAAGAGAGTGGCTGATTCAGACACATCCCTTCATCCTGAGCAGGTTGTTTGCCATGGAAGACTTTTGCTGTCTCAGGTCCTTCATAGTTGCCTACATCTTCTCCAGGGATCATTTCTGCATGGACCTTTGAGTTTCTCAGCAGGTGGAAGATCCTCTATATTCCTGTATTTTAAGACCAACTCTGTCCCCACTTTTCTGTAAAATTAGATTGAGAGAACAGTGTATGGTTAGGTTTAATAACATGTTCGATTTGGTTTAGAAAGGAAACTACACGGTTGAGCAAACAGGGTCCTACCGTTAGCAATAATATGAGGATTATAAATGGACCAGCCATGGCAGATAAAAGCATAGTTAGCCAGGTTGACTATGTGAACAAAGAATCAAACCTCCCTTCTGGGGCCTCTGTCTCTCTTTGACGCTCTTCAAGTCGTTTTCTTAATTTACTCATAGATTCTTTTACAACTCCAGTATTGTCGGCATAAAAACAACATTCTTCCCTCAATGCAAGCAAAAAGGGAACTTTCTCTCATGAAGAGGAGGTCCAACACTCGCCTGCTCTTTAAAACAACTTCAGAGAGAGAGAGGTTAAAATTCCTGTAAAGCTGTGATGTCGGTTTTTAATGTCTTTAAGCTTTGGTCTATTTCTGCTTCTAATTGTGTCTTTGTTGTGTCTCATGGACTAGGGCAGTTGTTCCTATGCCCACCCCTTCAGCAATTATTATTCCTCATAGGATGGCCAAAGTGAGGGATACAGGTTCCCGGTGGAACCGGGTTGTATGCCCCCCTATTTGAACTTTAAATGAACCTACGTCATGATAGAGCACTCTGAAAAACATCTGCATCATTACATAATTAATCACATCTATTGACCATTTTATGTAAACATAAATAATGTTAAAGTGTATAGAATTATACTGTTTTAGGAATGGACAAGAAAATGCACCTAAGATAGCACCAAAGTGAGGAAAACATTCTTATTTGGTTGCTTCCGGATTTAGAGGGCATTGCTTCTGTTGTAATCAATTAATCCCCTGAACCCCAAGTTTTGGTAGTTTTAGAATTTGTACCCAACATGTAAGGGAAGGGGCTCAGAAGTTCACAGTCTGCAGAAATTCACAAAAATTAGTTTTTGTTTCTGTTTTTTTTTCCTCTGTTCTGGGCAAGTTAACTTTTCAAGGACACCTTGGAAGGGGAGAGCTTTTTTGTCTCTTTTTTTTCTCCCTGCCAGCTGTCACCATGGAGACCAGTTGCTAACTTTTTTATCTTAGAAATGTAGGCATCTCGGTGAAGCCCCAGCTCAAGGCCAGAGGCCTTGTTCACATATTTTGTGAAAAACTGGAAAGGCAGTGTCTTGCTTAGGGGTGGTGATTTTTCCAGCCAGTGGCCAAGTAGAACAGGGCAACACGAAAAGTGGAAGTTTATGTACATTGAACTCTTTCAGAGGGACTCTTTTGCTGAAAGACCTAAAGTAAGCCTTGGTGAAGACTTCTGGAGAAGGTCATTTAAGACATTTCTGTGGACCTGGTACAGAGGGGGAAGACGGGGTAGTCGAGGCTGAGAGCAGCTCCGTGAATCTAAGAATGAGAAAAGAGAGATGTAAAAGAAAAATGGTAAAGGGGTTTGGGATTTTCCTAGAACAAAACTTGAGCATTAGAACAGGTAGAGCAGAGGGGAAGATGGGAGTAAATATTCCAAAAAGCCTTTGAGGGACTTTAAATTCTTAGAAACCTCTTTTCAGTGATGACAAAGCAACTTTAAATGCCATTTTCATTACATCGTGGATAGGGGTCTGAGGGCTCTTCTCAGCTGGTTTGAGCTTTGGGTTAGCTTGCTAGAGGACTTGTTGGGACCTAGTGCAGGCCCTGACAGGAAAAGAGAGGAGTGAGTGGGTGAAAGGGGTACCTCGGTACCTGCTACCTCAGCAACGGGGCAATGTTCTGAGAACCAGCGGAGGTTTGGGTTTTTGATTTAGTAATTGGAGAGGAGAAATCAGGTTGCTAAGATGGGAGTGATAGCAGAGAGTCTAGAGCAGAAGGCTGAGGGTGAGGAACTATTGGAGAAGCATAGTACAGGATGTGAGCAAAAGAGGAAAAAGGATTCCACATAGGGAAATTTCCCCCTTTTGAGAACTTGCCGAAGTTAAAAATGTCACTCAGAATTTGAGGATCTAGAGAACCCTCTGGGGGCCATAGTATTTGGTTGTCTAATTGGTAATATGGCCAATGCTGTGTACTGAATTTGATGAGGAGTTTGGTATCCACCAGGCAGCCCCTGTATGCTCACATTCCCTTGACTTACACAAGAAGTCGGCTTCTCCCCCACACAGCCGTGGCTGTTTGTGGCTTTTATAGTCCGCCAGGCAAACATAGTAATCTAGGCTAGCCAACCTGAATCTGTCTCGCGTGTCCCTGCATCCATAATGTTTGTTTCCATTATCTATGGTACAGAAGAGATTTAATGGAATTTTAGTGGGATCCTCTTCATCAGGGATATCTCAATAGGAAAGACCTATACCGACCTGACAAATGTCTGGGTGGAGAGATGGCCACCAGGTCTCTATGGGGCCTGTATGCGAGATAGACCATACTTCTTGTCTAGTAGGATTTGTGATCAGCCATTGCTGCTGAACGGGGTGATGAGGGTTAGAACTACTGGTGGCCAAGGGGAGAGTCTATAGTCTTATCCACATAGCGAATACGCAATTTGAAATGGTTAGCAGGCTTTTCCAGTTTCCAACCAGAGTCTGGACACAGCGAAGGCTTGAGATGAGAGGCATGGATCCAAAAAGTGATTCCGTCTACTTTTACCGCTTTAGGTTTTATAAGTAGCACCTGGTATGTTCCTTTCCAGTGGGGTTCCAGGGATGACACCTGATGTTGTCTTATGTAGACGAAGTCTCTTACTTGATATTGATTTAGAGTCCCCTCCTCCCCTGGTTGGTAGGCAGTGGCCAGCTGTTTCCACAGGTATCGCTGAGTTCTTTCAATGACTTTAAGTCTGTCAAGCAAGGGGGTGTGTAAGTGATCGTTAGGCCTTAGAGTTGGGGTTAGGTCCCTTACTGGATGATGGGAATCATAGAGAATTTCATAGGGGGTGAGGTTACACAAAGAAACAGAGGGTATATTTCTCGCATGAAACAGTGCATAAGGCAGGAGCATAATCCAATCTTTTATGCCGGGCTCTAAGCTTAATTTTGTTAAGGTCTCTTTAATGGTTCTATTTATTTTTTCTACCTGTCCTGAGCTCTGGGGTATATAAGCATAATGTAACTTAAAATTAATCCACAGGGTCCCAGTTAACACCTGACTTACCTGGGCCATGAACACCAGTCCATTATCAGACCCTATTACCTTAGGCAGACCGTATCTTGGAAAAATATCTTTCAGAATCTTCTTGAAAATCATTTGTGCAGATTTTTTTTTTTTTTTTTTTTTTTTTTGGTGTGTGTGTGTATGTGTGGAAGGCTTCAGTCCATCCTGAAAATGTATCTACAAAGACTAGGAGGTATTTAAGTCCATACCTTGCTGGCTTAATTTCACTATTGTCCACTTCCCAAAATTGTCGTTTTCTGGTTCCTCATAGGTGCTTTCCTCTAGGAAACTGGAAGGGTAAGCATTAACCAATTGACGGACTCGACAGGCTTTTGTTACCCGTTCAGTTATTTTCTTTCGCTGTGAGTCGGTTAGTGGAAAACTCTGTTCTTAATCCTACAGGAATGCCTGCAGTTTCATTGAACCAAGGTGAGTGAGTTGGTGTACATTTTTAACGTAGTGTAGGGCTTTCTGTAATTGCAGCCTGAGCTCAGTGAAGTTGAGGTGTTCAGTGTCAGTGTCCATAGATATTATAAAAAACTTCCTGGTGATAAGGGGTCCATTGGAATTGGGCATCTCCCTCTAACACCGGGTATAAAGGAGCAGCTAAAAATGCAAACCCAGGTATCCATAACCTGCAAAAGCCAGCAGTCCCAAGAAACTCTCTGAGTTGTCTCCTGTTAGATGGGGGTGGTATCTAGGCAATGGTTTGTTTTCTGGGCTCAGTGAGCCATCGTTTACTGCCCCTAAGGAAACAGCCCAGGAAGATTACTTCATGCCAGCAAATTTGGGCCTTTTTGGCCGAAACTCTATACCCGAGTTGAGCAAGCTCATATAATAGTGCTTGGGTCCCAGACTCACAGTTTTCCTTGGTGTTGGCTGCCAGTAGCAGGTCATTCACGTATTGAAGCTGGATGACTTTGGGGTGCGTAGTTCTGAAATTGCTGAGATCTCTGTGGAGGGCTTCATCAAAGAGAGTGGGGGAGTTTTTGAACCCCAGTGGGAGTCTAGTCCAAGTTAGTTGACCAGACGTTCAGGTTTCTGGGTCTACCCACCCGAAAGCAAACAGCAAATGACTATCTTTATGCAGAGGCAAGCAAAAGAAAGCATCTTTTAAGTCCAGAACAGTATACCATTTCCGCTCAGGGTTCAGAGTGCTAAGCAGATTGTACGGATTAGGTACCGTGGGGTGAATGTCCTGCACTCTGTTGTTGATCTCTCTTAGGTATTTAACAGGGCAATTGTCCCGGTTCCTGGCTTTTTTTTCTAGTAGCAGGGGAGTGTTCATGGCCAATTGACAGGGCTTTAGGACGCCTAAGGTCAGATATTTCTGAATATGGGGCCTTATCTCATCTTTAGCTTTTTTTGCTTAGAGGATATTATTTGACATTAATTGGGGAGGCTGAGGTTTTTAACTCCACTGTTATTGGAGGTTGTTTCACGGCCAGGCCTAACCCAGCAGTTTTTGCCCAGGCATCTGCGTAATCTGTTATCCATTTCTGGCGTAGCTTGCCTGTTTGATCAGTCTTGGGGGGTGTGAAGAGTGGATGTTCATCTTCTACTAATTTAGTTAAAGCCGTGACTATAGGAGTTTATACTAAAGGATTTAGAAATTTCATTTGGTAGCCTTCAGGTTTAAAAGTTATTTAGGCCAAGAGCTTGGTGAGCAGATCTCTGCCCATCAATGGGTCCAGGCATTCCTGGATTACTAGGAAGGAGTGATGGATTTTTCCTTTACCTAGGTCCATGGTCCTCTTAGTAGTCTAAGCCCGATATTTACTGCCATTAGCCCTTTGAACTACAGACCTTTTATTTGATAGAGGGCCAAATGGGGCCTTAAGGGCTGAGTATACTGCTCCTGTTTTCATTTCAAAGTTTACTGGGGTCCGCTACACTTCAAAAGTTACCCTGAGCTAGGGGAAGTGATCTGAGCCCCAACTTTCTTAGTCATGCACCAGAGTCACAATGGCTGGCTGGCGTGGCTGTCTCTTTATAGGGCACCTTTTGGCCCAGTGTCCTTTTTTTTTTAAATAGGCACATTGATCTGAGGCCAGGGGTGGCCTCTGGCATGGCCCCAGGTAACCCTTACTGTCACCTTACGTCTTAATTTCTGGCCTCTTTCTTGTTGTGACAAGGATCTTGGTCAATCCCTTAGTCTGTCTTTTGCTTCTCTCATCCTTCCTTTGCTCCCTTTCTTTCTCCCTGTTTCTCTCTTATAGTATACTTTCTCAGCTTCTCTGACTAAATCTCTCTTTTAAATTTTTTTAATATCCATGGCAGCTTGCCCAATTAAGGCCATTGTTACAGATGAATTTTGATCTGCTGCCTGAGGATCGAAAGGAGTATATCTTTTATATGCCTCCATAATTCTTTCTAGAAACAAAGAGGGAGATTCATCAGGCCTTTGAATAATTTCTCTTACCATGGCCAAATTAGTTGGTCACATAGCAGCCCCTTGGAGACCTGCTATTAGAGCCAGGCAATAATTGGACAGATGCTCTTTATCTTCAAAGGTGTTGGGGTTCCAGTTGGGTTGGTTTAAGGGTAAGCTGGCTTTGATTATGTTGGGAAGTTGTGTTGGTCGCCAATCAGGTCCGAGGATATTTTTTTTTTTTTTAGCTTCTTGGAGGTTTTTCTCTTATTCCTCTGTCATAAAGAAAGTCCCTAGGAGTTGTTGGCAGTTATCCCAAGTAGGCAGGTGTAAAAACGTTGGCGAGTTCTCTGAGTTCTTGTAGCCGGGCCAGCTTCCTCCAGGGAAGGAGGGGCTCTGTGTGCCACGGGACTGTCATCTGGATGGCGCTGGGCCATCCTAGCTTCTTTGAATGGTGGAGAGGCTGAGTCAGCAGCAGGGGAATCACTTAGAGGGTGTTGGCAGTTGGGGGATGAAGGCAGAGGATAAGGAGGGGGAGGAGAGTCCAGTAGAGTCTTGAGACTCAGGGAGAACAGAGGGTGCAGGAGGAGGAGCAGAGAGTTAAAGAGATAGAATCATGGGGGAAGGAGTAGGAGTCCGTGCAGGGACAAGGAAAGGCTTCACCCTTGGAGGAGGAGATTTGCAGAGGTCCTGACAAGTTAAGATATATGGCTGTTGATCTGGACGTCTACGTGGCCCCGGCTAAAAGACAATATCTCGAACTTTTCAAATTAGTGCGAAGTAGAAAGATCCTTCTAGGGGCCATCTGACTACAAAGTTGGGTCATTCTGAGACACAGAATCTGCAAGATCCGTCGTTTTACTGAAAAAGAAAGATTCTGAGCCCTTAAGCAGACTTTGGTCTAGTGATCAAGGGTCATGAACAGAGGCATTGAAGTGCTCTGTCCCATAATGAAATATACACAGACAATAAAAGCAATGACACAAGACACAGACAAGACAAGACAATAAAGACAGGCAATGGACGTCCAATACTGAGACCATGACTGAGTAGCCGGCAAAACATGATGGGCTGGCAATACCGAATCCGAAACAAAATATCACTGAATAAAGGAGACTATTGTTCCTCGATTTCATGAGTTCATCCCCCAGGGACATGGCCTGTGGCTCTGTTACATGTGTGTCAGCCACCATGGGAGAGAGCTCACGCTCTTTACCAATAGCCATTTTGTGAAACCCTAACATGAATCCTGAAACCAGAAAGAGGGGCCTTATTTATCCCCAGAGGAGCCCGTTGGGGGTCTTTCATCTGCGGCTGCCGGATCTCACTGGGGCCACCAGATGTAAAGATCGGGCGAGGGTGGGTGGAAGAGACCACCAAGAGACTGTCTCATGCAACAGCAAAGGCTTTATTGGGAGTCCGGCATGCAAGGGCTCAGAGCTCACTTGAATAGAGCAGAGAGCCCTGAGAACAGCTTAAGAAGTGCTTATATATTTCCTTGGAGAGGGCAGGAAGGAAAGTTTATTGATGGGTAAGTGCGAGTGGGCGGTTTGCGTGCAACTGGTTGACCTAGTACATTCTGCAGTTTGGCAATTGGGGACAGCACATTCTGGGAACAAGAATAGCAAACAGTTCTCAAGATTTCAACAGTGTTTTTTTAAGCATACAGAAAATCAAGAAGTGACAAGTACCTATTTTATTAACCTTTCAATATAAGTATGAAAACAGAAATCTAGGTAAGATTTGAAGACCAGAAGTTCATTGGGCCCTTGATTGGTATACTTAGCGTTGAATTACATTCTGTAGTGATGTCCCAGAAATATGGATATACAATGGCATAGGACCTTATACCTTCTCGGAGGTCAATTCCAAAACACAGACTCTAAGGGGAATCACACCGAAGTTCAAGCCAAGGTGGACCCAATTATCTCTTCCAACCGCCACACAAATGACCACAATTAAAACCAAAACACTCCCACATGGCACTCATTTCTTCCATATAGACACTCACCATAACTTCTGGCAAGAGGATTCCATGAGAGGTGCAGCACAAGACAGTGTCCCAAATAAGCTCCCTTTCCCCTCATTTGCCAATAGTCAGGGTGGCCTGGACACCCTCCCTGTGAACCAGGAGTTATCAAATATGTCTGCCATTAATACAGCTCTGTTCTCCAATTTGAGGCCTACTGACTGTGGGGTTTAGATTCTTTATTTGAATTGGATTCATAAGAAAACCCAAGAACCAATGGGCTAGCATCTGCAGGGCTTTGAATAACTCATTTGACTCAAAGGATCCCTTTTCTCACTTGATGTAGGTAAGGAACCTTACAGAAGAATGTGAGGCACTTCATCCACAGTGACTGATTTTTGGCCGTTTTGATTTTGGATCCACACATGGGATCGTTCTTTAGATCCATCAGGTGCTGAGAATCTAAGCCACAGGCTCACACAGGACCAAGAGGCTGATTCAGACACATCCCTTTACAAAGCAATTAAGCAAAGAGCCACAGGTGGTGCCCATTCATTTCCGTTTGAAAACTGTTTTCTTCAGGATTCACAAAGGCGTGGCCTCAGGCAAAGAACTTACTGACATTCAGGGCAACAGAAAAATAGGCAATCAAAAGGCCCATTGCAGGGGTTCTCCACTGAGACTTTCCTGGTCACATCGATATCTGAGTTTTCTGAGATGCTTGCCAATCCCTTCAGCTATCCAGTACATGTCCATGTCACAGTGCTTGGAGGTGGTACATATCGTGGACTCAAAAGCATGAGCCTATTTTGGAGAGTGGCTAGATTTCAGGAAGAAAACAGGAACTTAGGAAGATAGCAGGTGTTGCCCATCGATATGGCAAGCCCTAGTGCATTCATAAATTGGGCAGGATGAATGCTGGGAAACTTTCTACTAGACAGGAAACATCCATTGATGCATTCTCTTTTTCTAATGTCTACAACCACGGACACAGTGGGATACACAGACATAGAAACACTCGCCTTGTCAAACAACTTACTAGAAACAGTTCACTCCAAACCAAACAAACCGACATTCCTACCTCTTCTCAGAACATGGGGCAAAACCACAAACACACATCCACACCCAAAAAGGCACCTCCTTCCCCCAAATAGGTCTCTCACTATCCGGAGTGTCCTCTGACTGCTGGGCCATACTATGTTCCCCAGATATGGCCTATCCTGTCTCAGATCTGGTCTCCATATCCAACTCTGTGAAGTGGTCAGGAGCCAGCTGTGAGCCACTACCTGCTTTTTTAGGAAAGGCCCCTCTTCAGAGTACTCCTGGCATTTGGCCATCCTCACATCAGTAGGTACCAAGAAAGACTGACTCTGACCTTGTTAAATTGAAGCAAGTGAGACCACTAGGACTGGCACTGGGACTGACTCTGTGTGCCTGGCTTCCTGCATCCCAAGATCAGAGAGTTCCATTACCAAGGAAGTGAGGTGAGGTTGCATCCTTCAGGAACTGAATGAGGTCACTGCCTTGGCAACCACTTTTTCCAAACAGTTGCTTTCAAGCGTACCATGAGAAGGAGGCTTACCCTACTTTCTGTGGCACTTTCACAAATTAGAATGGTATATCAACCATAGGCACCAAGAAACAGCTCTCCACACAGGCCTGATTTGGTCCATCTTCTCTATATTAGGAAGAGAGCCTTTAGTCCGGGGAGCACTGCAGTGAACCTTTGCACTAAAACTATTAGCAAGCACCTGGTGGAGGAGTCCTCCATAGGTAAGTGGGGCTTTTATAACATCTGATATCCGGTTAAGGGAGATCTCTTCTGATGACAGAGATGTGGCCTGGGGAGGCTCACATATACTCCTTTCCAGGGGAGTAACCAGAATCGTTCTGTCCTCTGTTCTGTTCTGTAGGGAATTCCTCTGGAACTGTAGAGAGGGGCCGACGGGCACGCATGCACTCCTACCCTGGAGCTATAGCAAGATGTTGCACTGTTCCACTGTTTTTCTGTTTAGGCGCATGGTTTCTGTTTTTTGTGTTTTGTTTTGTGTTCTTTTTTTTTGATTGTTTGTTTGTTTTTGTTCATTTTGTTGTGTGATTTCAGTGGTAAAAACTTAAGGATTTTGGACGTAAAAATAGGTAATAAAGAGAGTAAGCCTGACACCCCTTTGGACTGTGTTTTAGGGAACTGCGATGAACTTTACTCGCCTTTGTTAAGCAGGATGATAGAAGCTCCTAGCTGGCTGCCTGGAGCACACCCATTGCAGAGGGCAATGCTTGCTGGGGACCTAAGAACTGAGCATCTCCCAGGTTAACAAGTGAAACTCCTTTAAAACCCCTTGTCACTCCAGATCAAGAGAGTCACAACCTTTGGCAGAGTCCCCTGTGTTTCTCCTTTGTTCGCAAAGCAATAAACCTCCCTTTTTCTTTTTCTCAAAACTCAGTCCTCATTATTAAATTGGTATTAATTGGCGTCAAGTTGAGGAATCGAACTTTAATTTACAAATTTGGTACCCGCCCTCCACCCCGGAACTTTGTGAGAGCTGTCAACTGAAATATTAGGAGATGAAGCATGCTTGGTGTGGAACTGAACAAGAGGAGCTAATCCTGTAAGTAAAAGGAGGGACTGAGGGACTCCCAGCAGCTGCCAAAGCCCTGTTGATTCAGGGAATTACCTCCTTCCTCCCCACACTGTAAGAATTATGCCACCTCTGTCTTGTTAAAAAAGAGAAAAAGAAAAAGGGGACACTAAATGCAGTGAAGTCACCATGGAGACACTTTATTTTACATTTCAGGTTTCCCCTCTGTTAAAACATGTGGTCCCCCACCTGTGGATATCTATGGTGCACACTGTTGTAGGAGATTTTTCTCTTATCTGCTCTGGTTTAAACGGTTCTCTCTGACAGCCATAGTCTGAACCTCCTTTCTGTCTGTCTTGTGTCTTTGTATCTGGCCCTTTAAGACATGTGCAATAATGTGTTGATATTATAAATTGTTTCTTGGGAATGATCTTAGCTGAATGTGTGTCTAAATGATGATGTTTTATTTTAACAATCTGGTATCTGAATGGGTTTTTGAAGCATTGCAGAATCTTGCAGTTAAAAGTCGGGTTTAGGTAATTGTTTAGTTTATGATTTCAGATAATTCATGCCAGAGAACTTAAATACTTAGTATGGAAAACTGAAGAACTCTACTTCCAAGTTGGCAAGTAAATTCCCAATCATACAGTCTTTTTTTCACCAATTTTGAATTGGATAGCCTCGGAAAATGTCACTGTGTGTACCACTGCATTAATTTGGACAAGGATAGTAAATCATAGAATGGTATCTGTTGACAAAACAAGATGTAAAGATATAAAATTTTGTGAATTGTATCTTAAATTTGTATCATAATTTTCAACATCCGAACCTCAAAATTATGGTTAAAATGCCTTAGGCCTGAGGTGTCTGCTCAGAATAGCAGTTTTTCCTGCTCCTTCCAGACCTCAGCCATGATTTATATTGAAATGTAAATGAAAGAAGCCTGAAAGCTTAGTAGGAGACAGATTTGAGGCCTAAGGGAAAAAAAAGGTAAATTGTATGGTATTTACTAATTACTAGCCAGTCACTTTTTCTAGGACTCTTTTTTTTTCCTTAGATACTTTTTTTTTTGAGCTCATGATTTTGAGCATACAGACCTAGGTTAATGTTTTTCTGATCAGTTCTATCTTTGACCAACTGTAGACTTTTTGAAACATTGCAATGGAGATTTCACCTGAGAAAAGCTACAAGGCCTTTACTATTATTATGTGTGCACACTTTTGTTATGTGTTGTATGTCTACATATACATATGCCCGTATATCATATATATGATACACAAATTAACATATACAAGGAGCGCTCATAAAAAAGCGCTCATTAAAACAAATTTAAATAGGAGATCCAAAGATCTTTAATTCATGTGATTTAAATGTTTCAATTTAAATTGGGTAAACAGATAAAAATCAATGTCTTTAAATTTAAGCTTACAATTTTTTTAGGTGTTCAAAAATCTAATAAAATATTAATATCTACAAAATGTCTAATATGCCTTGGTTCTAGGACCTTTCCTTCAACATAAAAATGGTTTACACTGTCAATACATTTCTCTAGTATTTTGATAAATAAGTAAAGTAAATTTGATATGGGATTGCTCATTCATGAGTACTTTTCTTAGATATCTGATTGATTTACTAAGGTCTGAATAAGTTCTTATTAAAGTCTGTATAAGAATATAAAAATAAGTCATGTGTTAATGAGACAAAAATTTCTTAAAACATAAGTTTACCCATAACGTTGTATTTATTAAGTTTTATTTTCTCCAGAGCAAGCAACCATAAAAATTAAACAACTGATTAAATAAGAACTGTTATTTTAGAGCACTGTACTGCCATTGCTTTAAAAGCTAAACTTGGTTAATGTAGAAACATCAATGTAATTGTGATGCTATCAATGTTTTCATATCTTATAGGTATGCAAGTCTGTAAGGTAGAAACTTTAAAAGAGCATTATATCAAGCTGGTGCTCTGAATTTGTATGGTAAAAAATATATTGGGGATTTATTTACCTGTTATCAATAAGATATGTAAACTTTTATGTTACTTTTTACATTGGGGAACAATTTAAATGTATTTTTTAGTTAATGAGAGCCTAATCGATGTAAAGGTTAAAAACTTTCAGCCTTTCTTTAATTCATGTTTTAAATGTGATATCATATGGTGTTAGCTAATGTTCATGTGACCTCAAACAATTTATGTAAACTTTGTCAAATGATATTTAAAAATAAGGATTAGCTTTAGAACTAAAATACTTAAGATTTATAAAGAGCCCTGCCTTAGCTGAGATAAGGCTCTGTGTCCCATCTTACTACATGTGAGAATGACTACGAAACCAGTAGGTTAGATAATATTTCTTTAAAGTTATGTTAAAAAGTTGGGTTTTTTTAAGGTCAATATTCCTAGGATCTCAAACAGGGGATATAATGTATAACTCAGCCAAAAAATTCAGGGTAGCTGTTACACAAGCTAAGTATTTTTACTTTTGTTAATTTTATTTTGAAATTTTCTTATAAGTGATCTAAAGATCCTCTGTTACTGTTTTACAAACGTGTTGCTTTAAGAACACAACATGGGTTTATTCAATATAATAAGTCATTACTTACAATACAGACAGAATAATACAGATAACAATTAATAAAAAGATAATTATATAGTTATAGACATTAAAGCCCAGTACTCTTAATATAAGGCTGTTAAAATTTATTTGCTGGATGTTTAAGATTAGGATTTAAAATTAAAGTTAAATGAAAAGAGCCAAGAAAACCAATATTTGGCTTTTGCCCTATGAGTCAGTCTGAATCCAGGGAACAGGGGACTTCTCTAAAGAGCTTTGAAACTCTGAGCCACATAACCTCCTCCTGATCAGGGAGATTAATGAGACCACTGGAGAACAGAAAGCCAATCAGTGTATTTGTTACGAAGAGGAGAGTCATCAAAGAAAGGAGACATCCCTGATGCTTCCGAGGGAAGCCAAATGGTCAAGAAAGATCTGGACCCACCTAGCGCAAATGGCACTAGCAGAACTGAGAATCTGCTCTCAATTTTCCCCAGAATTGACTCCCATAAAAGGTCAGCTGACTGTTAACAATAGATGGAAACAAAAGTCAGTTTGACTGCTTCATCTTAAACACTTAGCAAAGACAGTTAAGAACAAAATACATCCATTCCTGGGCATTTTAAATTATAATAATAATAATAATAATAATAATAATAATAATAATAATAATAATATAATGTTAAGGTATGCACTTTATGTTTGCCTCCCAAAATAAGTAAGACTGGTGGCTACAAAGAAGAATTCTCAGACAGGAATGCCTGATACTTATAAAAAGAGACTATCAAGAAGACCTGCCACAGGGAGAAGTTTTCAGTTTAAGGCCTACAGATATTCCTAACCTACACAGGTTGGCTTGGTGTTTGCTAGTACAATTATCCAGCCCTGAGTAACAGAATTAAAGGTTTCTCAAAGAGACACAGAGGTCATACTAGTAACAGGATTTTACAAGATCAGATGACATTAAATTATTAAACTGTATCTTATGGGGAGGGACAAGTGTAACAGTAAAAGTTAAATATTAAATTGACAGTCCTGATAACTGGGGATATTAAAGACTGGTGAGGGAACTTCTATACAGTGACATGTTCCAGGTGCTGCAACATTTATTCAGTACTCATGGTTTTTGTTTCTCTCATAGAAGAACCCATCCCCAGATGACTTTACAACCTGTTCTTCCCCAATCAGACTTCAAACCGAACTGACTTCTAAAAGGCAACTCATGTCCCTCAACTGACTTCTAAAAGGCAACTCATGTCCCTCATCCCATGCCCACTCACGTCACCCTGTCTCAGGTCAGAAGAAGAAAAAATGAGTGACACCACTCTTCTTATAACAATGGAGAGAAAGATAAATAGACTATCAATATAAGTAATTAATTAAGTCAGGTAAAATCAGGGAGATCGGTTTTGGGTGAGTTCTAAAAATTTGGAGACTCTTACCTGAGGGATTAAAATTTCCTCAGTGCTCTTCCCGTAATCTACCAAAGATTTGAAAGGGACACAAAGAAAAGGCGGGAATGATAGACCCAACCTGATCTTTAATTTAAATTGGGAGCCATCTTGCCAAAAAGCCATGAAAAGATAATTTTGGCTTTACCATAAATTACTTCAAATTCTAAACCTGCTTGGAATGCCTGCCCACGCCTTGAACTCACCCATGCCCGGCTCTCTGACCAGATAGCAGCCCTCTCTGAAAACTTTAGTGACACATCATAAATATTTGCCTTCTCTGGGCAGACAACAACCCTCTCTGAGGCTCTAATGGTCTTCATGAACTCTGATGTAGGGACAGCAAAAAAATGTAGATTGCCATTAGTGTGATGTTTGTCAGAGTTCTGTTATCTGTAAACCCCCTTTTGTGTAATTTTCTGGGCTATTAAGCTGCCTGTAGGAAAGCTGGGGTTGCTGTCTTTTTCCCGCCGTTTTGTGAGGGAGAGGTAGCACAGCCAGTGGAAATAATAAGCTTAATTTAATTTGATTTTAATTAGAGTCAGTGGTCTTTTCTTGTGTCCTGGTCTAACAGGTAAACAATCCAAAAACATGGAGCTCTGCCAGCCTAAACACTTCTTGAGAAACTTACTCTGAGTTTGGGCACTTGAAATATATGTTGTTGTAAGGAGCTTTAGCTTCCTTTCTAGTGATACCATCAAAGCTGAGTCTGCATCTATGTGACCTGGAGGACATGGTTTCTTGTATTCTAATGAACATGAGGCAGCAGTGCTGAATTTTCTCTTTGTAGGTAAACTGTGGCCACTGGATACTAAGTGTCTCCCCGTTTGGACTGTGAAGCCATTTGGTCATCCTCCACTTTTTGTGGTGTTTCTTGCTGCTGTACTGGGAGTTTGGTATATGCTTTATGAAATACAACGAGTTCAACTGAAACCCAGTGTTGAAGAAAGTTCTGTCACTTGTGGTGGGTCAGGGTCTGAAGGAGAATGCACCAACCAGGCTTTTATCTCACAGAGCTTGCCCCCTTGTCCATAGAAATCTGACTCTGAACTTAGCCCAGAAACCTCTCCATATAAAATGATGCCTTTACATAGAAGGGTCTGCTGGCTGCACCATGTCAGTCACAAACCATTTGGAAGGCAATGGAAAATCCTCATGGCCACACCACAGATGTATTATCACACACCCACCGACCACTGCAATAGGCCCACTTCTCAGCAGGCTCCAACTTACTGGCATCTTTGTTCTACACCATTTTCATGAAACCCGGTCAATCATGGCATTCTCTGGTACACTCATGATCAGCAACAAGACATCTAAAGGTTCTCCAGTGCCACCTGGTTAAGGGAATTTCAAAGATTTCATTGTATTTATCTAGCCATTTTTCATGGTTGAAGTTGGAGGCACTGTGGGTTTCAGTTCATTCAGGAAATATTAAATGGTGAGGAAGCTATTTTCAATGAATTCTCTGGAGAAATCTCACAGGCAAGTCTTCCCATAGAGTGGTCAAAAGGTCACATGAAGCCAGGGCCATTGAGGTCTTTAATGTGACGTCCATGGGTGTTCTGACTGTCAACAATGGCTGCCAAATCTTTCAGAATAAAATCATGTGATATTCTAGCTGATATTCCGAGGCTCTGTGGAAAGCCACCCTTGTATTTGATCTCAGTTTCCAAGGGAGAATCCCATGCGTGGCCTCCTAAAATCTGAACACAGTTTATGGCAATATTTCTCTGAGATCAGTTCGAGAACTCAGACTATAAGTGGAATCACACCAGAGTTCAAGCCCAGATAGACCCAGTCATCACTTCCAACCACCAAACAAATGACCACAATTAAAACCAAAGCACTCCCACAAGGCCCTCATCTTCTTCCATATAGACACTCATCATAACCTGTGGCTGGAGGTTTCCATGAGGGGCTCAACCCAAGACAGTGTACAAAATAACCTCCCTTGCCCGTCATTTGCCTAAAGTCAGGGTTGCCTGGACACCCTTTCTGAGAACCAGGAGTTATCAAATGAGCCTGCCGTAAATACTGCTCTAATTCTCCAATTTGAGGCCTACTGACTCTCGGGTATAGATTCCTTATGTGAATTGGAATCATGAGAAAACCCAAGCACCTATGGGCTATCCTCTGCAGGGTTTGAAGAACTCATTTGACAAAAAGGATCCCTATTTTCACTTGATGGAGATCAGTAATCTTACAGAGGAAGGCGAGAGACTTCGTCCACAATGACTGCTTTTTTGGCCATTTTGGTTTTGGAAGCACACATGTAATTGTTCGTTAGATGCATCAGGTGCTGAAAATCTATTCAACAACCTCAAACATGGCCAAGAGTCTGATGCAGACACATCCCTTTCCAAAGCAATTAAGCAAAGATCTACAGGTGATGCCCATTAATTTCCATTGAAAACCGTTTTCTTCAGGCTTCAAAAAGGGGTGGCCTGAGGCAAAGACCTTTCTGACATTCAGGGCAACAGAACAATAGGTAAGCAAATGGCCCAAGGCAGGGTTTCTAAAATGATATCTGAGTTTCTGAGATGATCCCATTCCCTTCAGGTATCCAGTACATAGCCATGTCACAGAGCTTGGAGGTGGTTCATGTCTTGGAAACAAAACCATGAGCCTATTCTGGAGAGTGGCCAGAATTCAAGAAGAAAACAGGAATTTAGGAAGACAGTGGTTGTTGCCCATCCATTAGGCAAGACAAAATCCATTCATAAATTGGGCAGGATGAATGTTGTGAAGCTTTCTTCTATTCAGGACACATCCATTGATGCATTCTCTTTTCTAATGTCTACAACCACGGACACAGTGGGATAAACAGACATAGAAACACTCGCATTGTCAAAAGACTTACTAGAAACAGTCCACTCCAATCCTAACAAACCGACTTTCCTACCTATTCTCAGATCATGAGACAAAACCACAAACTCACACCCACACCCAAAAAGTCACCTCCTTTCCCCAAGTAGGTCTATGACTATCCGGAGTGTCCTCTGACTGATGGGCCATAGTATGTTTCTCCAAAATGGACTGTCCTATGTCAGATGTGGACTCCTTGGCCAACACTGTGAAGTTGTAAGGTGCCAGTGGTGAGACACTACCTGCTTACTCAGGAAAGGCCCCTCTTCAGACCTTCCTGGCATTTGGCCATCCTCACATCAGTAGTTACCAAGAAAGACTCATTCTGTCCTTGGTAAATCCAAACATGTGAGGCCACTGGGACTGGGACTGGGACTGCCTCTGGGTGCCTGTCTTCCTGGATCCCTAGTTCAGAGAGTTCCATCACCAAGAAAGTGATGTAGGTCACTTCCTTCAGGAACTGAATGAGGTCACTGCCTTGGCAACCACTTTGTCCTAATAGTTGCTTCCAAGTGTCCCAATTGATGGAGGCTGCCCCTACTTCCTGTGACACTTTCACAAGTTTGAATGGTATATCAAACATAGGCACCCGGGAACAGCTCTCCACACAGGCCTGGTATTGTCCATCTTCTCTACATTAAGAAAAGAGAGACTGCTTCAGACACACCCCTTCATCCTGACCAGGTTGTTTGTCGTGGAAGATGACTTTTGCTCTCTCAGGTCCTTTATAGCTTCCTATAGCTTCCCCAGGGTTCACTTCTGCATGGACCTTTTCATTTCTCAGCAGGTGGAAGATTTCTTACATTCCTGTATTGTAAGACCAACTCTGTCCCTGCTTTTCTGTAAAGTTAGATTGAGGAAACAGAGTATGGTTAGGGTTAATAACATGTTTGATTTGGCTTAGGAATCATTCTGCTGGATGAATAACGTTATTGGGAACCTGCAATATTTATTAGAATATATAGAGGGGAAATATATTTATGAAAACAGAAATCTAGGTAAGATTTGAAGCCCAGAAGGGCTTGGATCCTTGATTGTGATACTTAGGTTTGAATTATGTTCTGCACATGTGTCTCAGATAAATCTATACACAATGGCATAGGACCTTGTACCTTGGATGATTGAATGTCAAAGAGAACATCCAGTCAAAAAAGGATAGTTGGTAGGATTAGGAAGATAGTTGGTAGGATTAGGAAAAAGAGTGAGTATATGATTTGGACAAAAAGTTCTTTAGCAATAGGGTTTTGGGTAGAGAGAAAATGTAAATGTCAGCACATGTGAAGAGTCAGTCACAATGATGAACTGGGGAAAATATGTAGGAAAGCAGATATCAATAGAGACATTAGAAAATCAGCAAATGATAAAGTGATTGATAGGATTAGACATTTTCGACAGGCTTGAGTTTGAATAAATAATCTTAGGAAGAAACAAATATGTAGTCACCAATAGGATTGACATTTGAGAGCATTAGGCAACCTGGACATGGGTGATTTTCATAATCCATACTCATATTCCATTTAGGCTTTGGTACAGTCGTAAGTGTGACTTTGTATTTTGTGGCCAGAATATTACTGTGATAAAATGTATATGTAGATCAGGTGACATGAGTATTTGTTGCACCATTTCTGAGAGCAATATTTTGAAGAGATATAAATTAGTATTGGGGGGACAAATAGGTGTACAATGTGTGTATGAATATAGAGAGAATGCATGAATAGACCATACTGTGAATAAATAATATAACTGTTTCCAAATTTAGAAATTGGAATAAATTGATATCCCAAAATACACAGGAAATCTTATATTGATATACATACATTCATTCCAACCAGTTATATATCTAATGGTAATATTAGGGTTGTAGTTTATCATAAAATGTGTGTGAGTTTTGCTTCAAAATTGATTATGGAAATCGAAAATAATGTGTTTGGAAAGAAGTCTCATGAAATAACCAGTCAAAAACAAGGAGGAATACATGTGTTCTGAAGCAGGAAGTGATTGAATGTGTTACAAATGTCTTTCAATTTGTGAACTTGTGGATGAAATGTATATTCTACGATGTATAAAAACTGAAGAAATAGTAATGTACCAGTGTTGAATTAAAATGAACATCAAAATACACATCATGTCCCATAGAAATCTACTTTCATTGATGTTAAATTGGGTCAGTTACTGTAGAAATATAAGGCTTTGTTTGCACCATTCACTGAAGTGAGTTTTCAGTACTAGGAAACAAATATGTATTTCAGGTGGATGAATATTTCTAAAAACAATCTTATGAAAAGTTGATTATAAAAGCACATACATGAACATCAGTGAATTATTTAGGGAGTGTATAATAAGACACATATATTTCATATTTTGAAAATATATATATCACACAGATACATTAGAAAGTAGCAATATATATGCCAATCAAAATTCATCATGAAATATATATCATTCACAGATCCAAAAATATTAATTTTACTGAACATGGATTTATGTATAATGTTTTTCAACTAAGAAGCTCACTCATAGTTTGAATTTTCAGTTCCAAAAACATTTAGGAGGAGTCATCTCTTCTCATACTTTGTATCTCCCAAGTTAGCCACCTCACAAAAATGTACGTGTGATACCAGGTAGGATTTTATATGTGCATATAAATATACATGTGCTGAATTGGCTACAGAAAAAGGGAGACAGAAATTCACATATGTGTTAACTTTAAAAACACATGGAGAACTATTTCAACAAAAAATTAACAAGATTTATAACTCTTACCCTATATCATGCAAAAGGCAAGACCAACTATACGCCATGCCTCCTCTCAACCGCTTGTATTTCTATTCTGTTTGGGTTATTTTTCTCCATCATATTAGGATTAGTAGTCAGAGTCTAGTAGGGTATGTGTTAGTGTCAGGGATTCAGTATGTTGAATGGAAAATTGAAAAATGAATCCAATGTGTATGTAAATATGTGCTACACCAAAATCTTCCCACTCTCATCCAGAACAATGCCTTGACAACACCTACGGCCCAAGTATGACACAATCAGAGGAGAAAAGTTAGAAAATCCGTGAATACATATCTAGAATGGAATATGATCAGAAGTTCACAACCTTGGAAGTGGTAGAGGAGTTTCCAAAAGTAAGGGACAGGGTAAACCCTCCAAAAACTTGAAGGTCTGCTGGCCTAGAGACTTCTTGAGAAACTGCCTGTGAGGTTGGGCACTTGAAATATATGTTGTTGTCAGGAGCTTTAGCTTCCTTTCTAGTGAGACCATAAAAGCTGGGTCTGCATCAATGTGACCTGGAGGACAAGGTTTCTTATTTTCCAATGAACATGAGACAGCAGTGCTGAATTTTCCATTGTAGGTAAACTGTGGCCCCTGGGGGCTGAATGTCTCCCTGTGTGGACGTTGAATCCATATAGTCATCCTCTATTTTCATGGTGTTTCTTGCTGCTGCACTGGGAGTTTGGTATTTGCTTCATGAAATACAAGGAGTTCAACGGGGACACAGTGCAGGAGGGATTTCTGTCACGTGTGGTGGGTCAGGGTCTGAAGGAGAATACAAGAACCAGGCCTCTATCCCACATAGCTTGCCCCCTTGACCATAGCAACCTGATTCTGAACAATGTCCTGAAACCTCTCTATGTAACAAGGTGCCTTTACATATAAGGGTCTGCTGGCTTCACCATGTCAGTCACAAGCCATTTGGAATCCAATGGAAGATCTACATGGCCCCACCACAGATGTTTTATCACACACCTGCCCACCATTGCTCTAGGCCCACTACTCAGCAGGATCCAACTTTCTGGCATCTCTGTTAAACACCATTTTCATGAAAACCAGTCTATCAAGGCACTGTCTGGTATACTCATTGTTGGGAAAAGTATAAACGGCAGCCATACCCCAGAGAAAAACCCCAACATGGTGCCTAAGGACTTCTTCTTCCTACCTTCTTTTTTCTGCAGTGGTGCCAAATGTTCCCACCCGTGTGAACTCTCCCGCTGGCGCCAATTTGAAATCTCGCTGGTGGGGAACCTTAGCCCCAATAAGAACTAATTCCTGGGCTCCAGAGCTGATATCTGAAAGAACTTACCAATAAACGGTTTGCCTGCCATTTATCTAAGCCCTTCCATCTTCCCCTTAGTTCTATATAAGCACACAGCTTTTTGCAATAAAATTGGAATTCTCCCAGCGAAGTGCCTTTGCGTGGGAAGTTCTTTCATTCTGGTGCCCCATGTGAGGATACGGGTGAGCTCTTTCTAACAAGAGCCCCGTCCCCTGCTTCCCCGGAGACACTCCGCCATGGTCCGCTCTTTTCAGACGCCAGCTTCCTGCACCCACCACAGATCTGATATATGTAAGCCTCCCCTAACCCTGGCTCTGCAACTCCCTTCGGGCTACCACTGGTTTTGTGACCTTGATCTTCCTGCACACTCTCGACGCCCTGTAGGGGGCAGGAAATTCCTGCCACTAAGACCTTTACTGGTCACAGTGGACCCTCTGGTGATCCGTTTTCCTTTGGGGCGTGAGGCTTCTGAGTTTACACAAGAGGCTCTGTGATTTTTTCTCCTCTGCTGCCGCTGCCGCTGCTGGCTAGAGTTGCTGTTTGCTGCAGGGCTGCTGTGTCTGGCTGAAGCTGCCTCTCTGCTCGGGGAAAACTGAACTCCCGTCCTGGAACTACATTCTGCCGGAACCGGAGTTCTGTTTTCATTACTGACTTTTTCCGCTGCGTTCAAAAACTTTCCTGACGTCAGGTTGCCCGTGGCTCCGAACCCATTGGGTCTCACAGATCGCACTTCACTGGTGACGCCCAGGTAGTGCCCTCTGTATTTCCTCATGACGGCTGGTCATTTTGGGGACGCCCACCTGACCCCCGTTCGCCCTGAGCTTCCTGAAAGCCGTTCCAGCCCGGGTTTTCTCTTTGTCTCTCTCGCTTACTCTTATTCTCTCTCTCTCTCTCTCTCTCTCTCTCTCTCTCTCTCTGTCTGTCTTCCTTCTCTCCCTGTGACTATGGGCACCTCTTCATCTCTACCTGAAGCCTCACCTCTCAAATGTCTAATAAAAAATCTGGCCACACTCTCCCTCACACCAGACATCAAGCCCAAACTTCTAATCAAATTCTGTACCCAAGATTGGCCTACATATCCACTGGATAATGGCAATCATTGGCCTCCAGAAGGCTCCTTACATCCAAACTTCATCTGCGACCTTTTTAACTACTGCCAGAATCTGAAAAAGTGGAGTGAGATTCCCTGCATTTAAAGTTTTAGCCTTCTCAGACAGCACCCTGTCGCTGCTCCTCCTGCCCTCCCTCTCAGGTCCTCCTTGTTTGCAAACCCTTCTCTTCCCCTACGTCTACTCCTGACTTCACAGATTCTTCCTCATTCAACCCAGCAGATGAACCCCCACCTTATCCCCCAGTCCTATCTGCCCCTTCTCTCCCACTATACCCTCCTCTTCCTCTGCCTGATTCCAGGGATCCTCAGCCTTCCATTTCATCCTCCTCCCCTCCGCCCTCTTCTGCCTGCTCCACCTCCTCCTCTTCCAAAGAGACACTCCCTGCCCCTCCCTCTCCTTCCTGTCCGCCTCCTGCCTCTTTCAGTCCTCCTGTTACCAGGTCTAAGGGACTCCTTCCCACCCCCAAGACAATCGCACCCCTTTGTGAGGTAGCTGGTCCCGAGGGTGTCATCAGAGTCCAAGTGCCCTTCTCCATGTCGGACATTACTCAGCTAGAGAGGAAGTTAGGCTCATTCACCACTGACCCCACCACTTACATTCGGGAGTTTCAATGGGTCCTGCAAGCATATAGTCTCACTCATCATGACATCTACATGCTCTTGGCCAATACACTTCTCCCTGAGGAAAGGCAATGGTCTGGGAGCTAGCCCAAGCCCATGCTGATGAAAATCATAGGACCAATCCTAACCACCCCACAGGCCCTCATGCTGTCCCAGAGCAGGATCCCCTATGGAATTACAACACCCCTGAAGGCTTACAGTCTAGTGACGTTTTTACATCCTGCCTCTTGGCGGGCCTGAAAAAGGCCATCCGCAAGGCTGTTAACTTTAAAAAGGTGCAGGAGGTCATTCAAAGGAAGGAGGAAACACCTTCAGAATTTCTGGATAGACTAACCAAGGCCCTTTAACAGTACACAAACCTCAACCCAGAAACCCCTCATGGCCGTCATGTCTTAATGAAATATGTTCTGGCCCAAAGCTACCCTGACATTAAAGCCAAGCTTAAAAAGCTTGAACAGGGCCCTGCTACTCCTTAGACTAAAATCCTCACTGTCGCTTTCAAGGTTTTTTATGATAGAGAGGATGAAAGTGAATGCCGTAGGCAGAGGGCTGAAAATGCCAAGTTCCAAATGTTGGCCCAGGTCATTCAGAGAAGGCCATCACCACGCCATCCCAATATGACACCCCCGGGAGCTTGCTTCAAATGTGGTAAGGAGGGACATTGGGCCAGGGATTGTCCTTCACTGAGGACACCCTACAACCCCTGCCCAAAATGCCATCAAAGGGGACACTGGGGGGCAGACTGCCCAACAACCCAAATGGGAGGTTGGTCAGCCGCCAGGCAACCACAGCCTTTCTTGGGCTTAGCAGAGGAGGATTGACGGATCCCTGGGCTTTCCCTCCAGACTATTACCATCAAGAATCAAGAGCCTAGGTTTACCTTCCTGGTGGATGGATGCTTCATTACCTTCCTCTTGGATACTGGTGCCACTTTTTCGGTCTTAAGGGAGTATTGGGGTTCTACCACACCCTCAAAAACTCCTATTGTCAGGGTAGGAGGTAAACAAATTTTCCCTCAAACCCCCCCATCATGTTATATGCAGGGATCCCTTTTGTCCTTCACTCACTTCTTTCTCGTTATGAGCCATTGCCCCATTCCCCTTCTGGGAAGGGACATACTCTCACTATTAAAAGTCACCATTCACATATCACCCCACACCTCTCCTACCTCTCATTTCCTCATGATGTTCCTAGGGGCAGATACACCTCCTTAATGCACTCTCCCATGACTCTCTAAACCAGTTAAGCCTGAGGTTTGGGACACAACTACACCCCTTATGGCTAAATGCAGTCCTATTCATATTGTCTTACGGGACCCTTCAAGATATATTAGTCAATCACAATATCCACTCACAACCACAGCCCTCCTCGAATTAGAACCCATCATCCAGAATTTATTACGAAAGGGGTATCTTAGGCCTACACACTCTCCTTTCAACACCCCCATTCTGGCACTTAAGAAACCTAAAGTGTCCTACAGGCTGGTTCAAGACCTTCTCCTTGTCAACTCCTCTGTGGTCCCCATCCACCCGCTAGTGCCCAACCCTTACACCCTCCTCTCTCAGATCCCTGCCACTACTACCCACTTCTCGGTCCTAGGTTTAAAAGATGCATTCTTTTCTATTCCCTTGTTCTCAGAATCTCAGAATATCTTTGCTTTTACATGGACTGACTCTCACATCCACCATTCTCATCAGCTTTCCTGGACTGTCCTCCCACAGGGATTCAGGGATAGCCCCCATCTCTTTGGCCAAGTTCTTGCCCAGGACCTCACATCCTTTCACCCGACCTGTCCTGACACTATTCTCCTTCCATATGTCAATGACCTTCTTCTATGTAGTCCCTCTGGGAACACTCTCAATCCCACACCGCTCAGCTTCTTAATTTCCTAGCAGACAAGGGATATAGGGAGTCTCCCCACAATGCCCAGGTTTCCCATTCTTCTGTCACCTCTCTTGGTTTTTGCCTTAGACCCGGGAAAAGGGAAATAACACTGGATAGGAGGCAACTCCTCTCTGATCTTCCAGTGCCCCATATGAAAGCCAAAATACTATCATTCCTAGGATTAGCAGGTTATTTTAGGGCCTGGATCCCAAATTATTCTCTTCTATCCAAACCCCTGTATGACCAAGCAAATGGACCCCCTAGTGAATCTCTTGTCTCCTCCCCCATCTACCACTTCCGCAGGTTTCAGCAACTCCTCTTAAAGGCACCTGCCCTTCACCTTCCTGATCTTTCAAGACCATTTCATCTATATGTCCATGAAAAAGGGGGGCAAGCACTTAGGGTCTTAGGTCGAAACTATGGGCCTACATTTGCACCTGTGGCATATTTTCCAAGAAACTAGACTCTATCATCCTTGGGTGAGCCCCTTGCTTAAGAGCTCTGGTTGCTGGACAAATTATACACAAAGAAGCCTCTAAGCTGAGTTTTGGGGCACCTTGAACTATCCACTCCCCACATCACTTGAAAGATCTTTCAGCTTATAAGGGCCTTCAAACCCTTCCTCCATCCAGAGTTCTGTCGCTCCTCACTTTTTTTCTGGAAAACCCTAATATTACTTTCCTCCCCTGCTCTGCACTGAACCTTGCCTCACTGCTCCCAATGACTCCCACGTCTAACACACCAACTCATAATTGCTTGGAAACCTTAGAAGATTTCCTCCCCTGTCATTCTTCCATTTCTGAGAAACCACTCACCAAGCCTGACCTTATCTGGTTTACTGACAGCAGTTCCTTTAGGCAGAACGGCACTCATTACTCTGGATATGCTGTAGTTTCAGCCACTGAGATTATAGACGCCAAAGCTTTGCCTTCAGGAACTACCAACCAGCAGATTGAACTTATAGCAGCCACTCGTGCCTGCCTTCTAGCACAAGGCAAATCCCTCACCCTCTATACTGATTCAAAATATGTCTTCCATATCTTATTATCCCATGCTTCAATATGAAGGGAGCGATGCCTACTTACCACCAAAGGTAATGCGATCACTAATTCGGCTCTTATAACCAATCTGATGGAGGCCTCCCACTTACCCACCCAGTTGGGAGTTGTCCATTGTAGGTCCCATCAGAAGGACGGCTCTCTTATCACTGAGGGCAATGCCAAAGCTGACCAGGCGCCACGAATGCCTGCTACCACTTCCAATTATGGCCCCTATGGGGTACATATTATGGACACTTTAGACAGCTCATCTGAAGCCCCTACTTCTTCCAGTAAGAACAAGGATCTTTTCAAGTTCCTTCATACTCTACACCATTCCAATTCTCAGTCTTTGACCCTTTTTTTACAGAGCTTCTTCTCCCTCAACCCTTCTGACATAGCCATGATAGAGAATATAGCCTCTAATTGTCAGATCTATCAGCGGACCAAACCTCATACTCCTTTAAGGCCCAAACCTTTCCCTTTCCACCAAGCCCGGGGACACATTCCCGTTGCTGACTGGCAAGTAGACTTCACCAACATGCCCACAGTATGACACACTAAATACCTCCTTGTCTTTGTGGACACTTTCTCTGTTTGGGTTGAGGCATTTCCCACTTCCAATAAAAAGGCTTCCACTGTAGCTTCAATCTAACTGACAGACATCATCCCTAGGTTTTGTATGCCCACTTCCCTACAATATGACAATGGCCCTGAGATTATTTCTAGGATCACACAAAAGGTCTCTCAAGCCCTCTCATTCAAGTGGCATTTCCACTGTCCATATTACCCCCAGGCTCCAGGGAAAGTGGAAAGGGCAAATCATATTCTGAAGGAAGTCCTTACCAAATTGACAATGGAATTAAACTTAGACTGGGTCAAAATCCTTCCCTTTGCTTTGCTTCGAATCAGAGCTCTCCCTAAGAAACCATCTTTACTGTCTCCCTTTGAGATAATGTATGGAAGACCTCTTATACCCTCTGGGTTGGTCACTTCACAAGGACCTCTCACCCGAGATTTGTCTTTGCCTCTCTTGTTTCATCTCCGCTCTGAACACTGGAAATGTCAGAACTGGCTTCTTCCGGACCCAGTCTCCTCTCCAAACACTCCTCCCTTAACACCTGGGAGTCTAGTCTATTATAATACCCCAGAGGAGAAAGGGACTCTTTCACCAAAATGGGAAAGCCCCTATCCTTTCATTCTCTGTACCCCCACCGCCGCCAAACTCTCCTTACCAGACAACCATCTCACTCCCTGGATTCCCATTTCTAGGTTGAAGCCATATCACCAGGAGGCCCCACCTGCTGACCACAGGACCATGCCAGAGGAACTCCAAGAATCACCTCCTGAAGCTCCCCTTTAATCCTGCTTTCCACACCCATCTCACCCATTTAAGTTGCGGCTCACACGGTGTTCCCTGCAGCCCAATTCCTCTTAAAGAAGGCACAATGAGCTCTCCCAACACCCTAGTCTTCTCTAACTGCTTGTTTTTTGTGCTCTGCTTTTTTTCTGTGCTCTGTTGGGACTTGTCTTTACCCTCCTAACCTACCATGTATTTATTCACTCTTCGGGAACGATACTCAGAACATGGCATGCAGAAGGTCCGCGCAGTGGATGCAACTACTTGCTTCATCCACAACTGCACCTCTATTTCCCTAAAATTGTCACCTTCAAGGACCTTCGTCCCTGGTAGCTGGAACTGGCCTTTCATTTGCTTCCTTTTTTAATCAAACCAAAGACTATTGTCATTGGTGGCCTGAGATATATAATGGGTGTCCCTATTGGTCATGCAGGTTCCATGATGAACGTGGTAGCTGTTCTTACCACTCACTTGGCTACTCTGAAGGGTTGACTTCTAGTTACCTAAAGTGGCATAAAGGCTCTTCATCCGATAACAATGGATCGTATACTTCAGATATACCTGACCCCAAGGCCAAACGTTGGGGCTATGTTGAGTTTGCTGTCTATGCTCGGACACCTCAGCAAGACCCACAGGGTGGATGACTGTTGGCCGCACCCTGATTACGCCACCTAAGGCAACCAATCATGTAGTCGAACACATTAAGGAGTCAGAATCAAAACTGGATAAAGGCCATTGCAACAGATGTTTTTTCGTCCTCTGCCTGAGGATCAAAAGAAGTATATTTCCTATATGCTTCCATAATTCTCTCCAGAATCATAGAGGGAGACTCATTAGGACGTTGGATTATCTCTCTTACCATGGCCAAATTAGTCGGCCCTGTGGCGGCCACTCGGAGCCCTGCTATTAGAGCCCTGTGATAAGTGGAAAGATGCTACCAACCTTCAAAGGTGTTGGGATCCCAGTTTGGTCGGTTCATGGGCCCATAAGGATGAAGAGGGAGCATCACAGTGGCTTCTGAGTTTTCTATTTTCCGTAGCTGGCGGGTTTCTTTAGGTGGCCCAGCTTTCACCAGAAAAGGAGGGGCTGCTGCTGCTGCGGAGAAGTCCCTTGGAGGGCTTGGGTCTGGCCCAATTGCCTCTAGTGGCGGAGAGGCTGAGTCAGTGGCGGGAGAATCATCTGGAATGTGTTGGGGGTTGGGGAGCGAGGGCAGAGGATAAGGAGGGGGAGGATTGTCCAGTCTTGTGACTCAGGAAGAATGGGGGGAAGATGGGGAGGGAACGGAAGGTGTGAATGATAGGATCCTGGGGAAGGGGTATATGGCTGTTGATCTGGGTGGCCATGTGGTCCCGGCTGAAAGACAATATCTCTGACTTTTCGGATTAGATTGAAGTAGAAGGATCCTTCTGGGGGCCACCCGACTTTGAGGATGGGCAATTCTGAAGCACAGAGAGTCTGCCAGGTCTGACATTTAACTGAAAAATAATTATTCTGGGCCCTTGAGCAGACATCAGTCCAAAGATCAAGGGTCAGGGACAGAAGTGTGAAAGTGCTTTGTCCCATAATGGGAGTTACTCAAAAAGAGACAGTGAAGACACAAATGCAACACAAACAAAGACTAACAGTAAACGTTTAACATGGGTCCAAGACAAATATTAGAACTCAGTAACTGGCAAAACCTGATGGGTTAGACAATAAAGACAGACAGTAAACTCAACATGAGTTCGGGACAATGAACAAAACTGTGTAGCCAGCAAAACCTGGTGGGCTGGCAAACCGAATCCTGAAGCAAAATATTACCGAGTTGAGGAAACTAATATTCCTTGATTTCCCTCGTCCTCTGGAGTGTCCCCCAGGGACGTGGCCAGTAGCTCTGTGACACGTCTGCCACCCACTGTCAGAGAGAGCTAATGCTCTTCACCGACAGCCACTTTGCCAAGCCCTAACCTGAAACCCGAAACCAGAAAGAGGCGCCTTTCTTACCCCGAGAGGAGTCCCTTGGGGTCTTTCGTCCGCTGCTCCGGATATCTCACCTGGGGCCTCCAGATGAAAAGGTGGGGCGAACATGGGAGGAAAAGACCACCAACAGGCTTTCTCATGCAACAACAAAGGGTTTATTGGGGGTATAGCGTGCTGGAGCTCAGGGCTCACTTCAGAGGAGCAAAGAACAAAGAGCCCTAAGAACCACTCGAGCGGAGTTTATATACATTCTTTAGAGAGGGCAGGGACTTTACATACATCATAGCCTCCTTTAGCAAATCATCATATACCGTGGGAAAATCAAATAACAACTCTAAAACATGATTAGCACATTCATTGGAGGGAACAGGTTGGGCAGGGGGTGATTGGTCAGCCGTAAGAAGGGGTATACATTTAAATTGATTGGTGGATGCACTGTGATGTATACGTGGTGAGCTGCATGGTTTCTGGGAAGGGGCTGTTAAGTAACTAGGTCCTCAGGGAAGATTTCAACACACATCTAATGTGCAAATCCGGGAATTGTCTTAACTGCCACAGAAATTTCAGGTGCTGAGTGCAGCTTGGAAACTTTACAAAACCTGGTTCTTTACATTTCAATTTCAATTTCTTTTATTCTTTCATAACCTTACAGAGGAAGGCGAGAGAGTTCATCGACAATTACTGCTCTTTTGGCCATTTTGGTTTTGGATGCACACATGGGATCTTTCTTTAGATCCATCTGGTGCTGATAATCTAAGCCACAGCCTCAAACAGGGCCAAGAGGCTGATTAAAACATATCCATTTCCAAAGCAATTACTACTCTGAAGTCAGTTACAGAACTCAGTCTTCTAGGAGAATCACGCCAGTGTTAAAGCCCAGGTGAACACAGTCATCTCTTCCAACAGCCACACAAGTTACCACAATTAAAATCAAAACAATCCCACATGGCCCTCATCTACTTCCATATAGTCACTCATCATAATCTCTGGCTGGAGGTTTCCTTAAATGGCACAGCCCAATAGAGTGTCCATAATAAGCTCCCTTATCCTCATTTACCTAAATTCAGGGTGGCCTGGACACCCTTCCTGTGAACCAGGATTGATCACATAGTTCTGCCATTAATACTAATCTAATTCTCCAATTTGAGGCCTACTGACTATCAGGTATAGTATGTGATTTGGAGTCATTATTAAACCCAAGCACCTTTGCAGGGATTGGAAGAACTCATTTGACACAAAAAATCCCAATACTCCCTTGATGGAGGTCAAGAACCAAACACAGGAAGGCAAGAGACTTCACCCACAATGACTGATTTTTTGCCATTTTGGTTTTGGATGCACACATTGGATCTTTCTTTAGATCCATCCGATGCTGATAATCTAAGCCACAGCCTCACACAGGGCCAAGAGGCTGATTCAGACACATCCCTTTCCAAAGTAATTAAGCAAAGAGCCACTGGTGATGCCCATTCCTTTCCATTTTAAAACTGTTTTCTTCAGGCTTCACAAAGGGTGGCCTGAGGCAAAGACCTTCCTGACATTCAGGGCAACAGAACAATAGGTAAGCAAAAGGCCCAAACCAGGGTTTCTCTACTGAGACTTTCCTGGTCACACTGATATCTGAGTTTTCTGAGATGCTTGCCATTCCCTTCAGCTATGGATTACATGGCCACGTCACAGAGTTTGGAGGTGGTACATATTTTGGACACAAAACCATGAGCCTATTGTGGAGAGTGGCCAGAATTCAGGAAGAAAACAGGAACTTAGGAAGACAGTACATGTTGTCCATCGATAAGGCAACCTGCAGTCCATTCCTAAAATGGGTAGGATGAATGCTGGGAAGCTTTCTACTAGACAGGACACATCCATTGATGCATTCTCTTTTCTAATGTCTACAACCACGGACACAGTGGGATACACAGACATAGAAACACTCGCCTTGTCAAAAGACTTTCTAGAAACATTCCACTCCAAACCTAGCAAGCCGCCTTTCCTACCTATTCTCAGAACATAAGACAAAACCACAAACTCACACCCACACTGAAAAAGGCACCTCCTTCCCCAAAGTAAGTCTGTGACTATCCAGAGTGTCCTCTGACTGGTGGGCCATACTATGTTCCCCAGAAATGGCCTGTCCTGTCTCAGATCTGGTCTCCATGGCCAACTCTGTGAAATATCAGGGGCCCGCAGTGAGCCACTTCTTGCTTTCTCTGGAAAGGCCAGTCTTCAAAATTTCCTGGCATTTGGCCATCCTCATATCAGTAGGTACCAAAAAAGACTTACTCTGTCCTTGGTAAATCCAAACAAGTGATCCCACTGTACTGGGACTGGGACTGGTTCTGGATGCCTGGCTTCCTGGATCCCAAGTTCAGAGAGTTCCATCACCAAGGAAGTGAGGTGAGGTCACTTCCTTCAGAAACTGAATGACGTCACTGCCTTAGCAACCACTTTTTCCGAACAGTTGCTTCCATACTTCCTCTGACACTTTCACAAGTTAGATTGGTATCTCAACCATAGGAACCGGGGAACAGCTCTCCACAAAGGCCTTTGTTGGTCCATCTTTTCTACATTAAGGAGAGAGGGTGAATGAGACACAACCCTTCATCCTTACCAGGTTGTTTTCCATGGAAGATGACTTTTGCTCTCTCACGTTCTTCATAGTTGCCTACATGTTCTCCAGGGATCATTTCTGCATGGACCTTTGAGGTTTTCAGCAGGTGGAAGATCCACTACATTCCTGTATTGTAAGACCAACTCTGTCCCTGCTGTTCTGTAATGTTAGATTGACTGAACAGTTTATGGTTAGGGTTAATAACATGTGTGATTTGGGTTAGGAATCATTCTGCTGGATGAATAATGGTATTGGGAACCTGCGATATGTATGAGAATATATAGGTGAAATATATGTATGAAAACAGAAATCTAGGTAAGATTTGAAGCCCAAAAGAGCATTTTGCCCTTGATTGGAATACTTAGATTTGAATTAGGTTCTGCACAGATTGGTCAGATTAATCAATATACAATGGCATAGGACCTTGTACCTTGGATGATTGAATGTCGAAGAGAACATCCAGTCAAAAAGGGATAGTCGGAAGTGAAAGGTTAATAAAATAGGTATTTGTCACTTCCTGGGAAGAATGTTGTGTTTATTCCGAGCATAATGGAGTTGTAAAAAAAAAAATATGATTAAATTAAAAAGACACCTTGAAGAGTGTCAATGAGAGAGTGAGAGGACCAAAAAAAGTGGTTTGAGTCTTGGTTCACATAGTCCCCCTGTTTGACTACTTTTTTATCAACCCTGGCCTGTCCGATAATAATCTCCATATTATTGCTAACTATAAAACCCTGTTTGCTCAACCGTGTAATTTCTTTTCTCTAAGCTCAAATTGGACAAGTTAAACTCATGGTAATACCCCACTAGCAGACATAGAATGTGACACCCCACAATGATCACTTTTATGATTAAAAGTAGCTAGAAGAAGAAGTGGGGAATGAAAGATTAATAAAATAGGTACTTGTCACTTTTTTTTCTGTATGCTTAACAAAACACTGTTGAAATCTTGAGAACTGTTTGCTAATCTTTTTCCCAGAATGTCCTGTCCCCAAATGCCAAACTGCAGAATGTACTCCCTCACCCGGTTGAATGCAAACCACCCACTCTCCCTCACCCATCAATAAACTTCACTCCCTGCCCTCCCCAAAGAAAGTATATAAGCTCTGCTTAAGTTCTTCTCAGGGCTCTCTGCTCTATTCAAGTGAGCTCCGATCCCCTGCATGCTGACCCCCTATAAACCCTTTGCTGTTG